>NW_023414005.1:0-40195 GCF_903995425.1 Onychomys torridus | reverse complement strand
GTTCCTAGTGAAGGTAAAATCTGAGGTGACTATACTAAGATTCTGAGGGTGCTGGAAAGGGAAGTTGTAGGAAGATGATCAAAACCCCCTCTGTCTTTCATAGTAGCTGTGGACAGCGTGGTTGAAGTAAAAAACTGGAAAGGTAGGTAGAACTCATTTAATCATACTTTATATCAGCACTCAAGTAATTTAACAACAACAACAACAACAAACAATAAAATAATAATAATAATAATAAAGAGCCAGTTGGGATGGCTCATACATGTAACCCAACACTTGGGGACAGGCTGGTCTACATGGTAAAGCCATGTCTCAAACAACAGCATCAGTGAATGTGAGTGTGATAGTTTTAAAAGCCAGCTGTGAAAAGGTACTGAGAAATCATCTAGCTCAGATCAGCCTGTGGACCCGTCATGGGGATTATCTTGTTTCTTGGTTGATCTAACTGACTCTTTATTTCCCCATTCTCTGCAGTGGGCCCTGGAGTAAGAGTGAAGAAATAACTGGGAGCAAGCAAGCAGGCGGCATGGTGCCTGTGTTTCCAGTGCTCTTGATTGTGGGTGTGCTGACACTGCTGTCTGGTTCCTGCTGTCATTCCCTGAAATGACAGACTAGATACTGGAACCCCTTTTACCTCGAAAGTTGGTCTTTTCCAGTGTTTCATCACAACAAAAATGAAACTAGAACAGTGTGTCATGTCCTTTGCATGGTATCTATGACAGGTGCTAGATATGAGTGACAATAACTATTGCTGATGTTGACACAAGCTACCTTTCTAATATGATTCTTGTTCACAATCCTATATGTGCATATATATACAATTGTACATGTATACACTGCAGATATGCACACATGCTTTACATATTACTAGCTATGCGGCCTGCGCTCCATCTTTAGCTGATTCCTTCCCTAAGCAGTGTGCTGATACATGAGGTCATACGCTGTCTTAAGCACTGTGTTCAGGGGTATTTAGTTCATCATCTCTCTTATATTTTGTTTGTATATTCTGATATTTGTCTCATTTTCTTTCATCAGTGAGCTCCACTTTCCATTGCCCTTCCCCTGTTCTTGTCTGGATGGGATATCCTGTGTGAACTTCTTTATCTGATAGTCATGTAATCTACTTCTGATCAGGATTTCACAAGGTCACCTAGGAAATTTACTAAAACCCAAACATTCACAGAGCCATTACTTTAAAGAAAGGACATGAAATAACAGCATAGTTCTGTAAGAATGTCTCTAATTCTGTGTCAGACCTTCCAAAGCATAAAAAAAAAAACCCCAACATTTCCCACAGAAAACTTGCAAAGCTTTAAATTGAATTAGTAATAAATTAAAAGTTGACTAGTAGTACAAAATTTCTTGAGGCTCTGGAAATGTGATTTTCCTGTGAAATATCTTTTTCTTTTCATTTGCCCTTCTGGAAAATTATGTTGTGTTTAAGTACAAGAGATTGAAATTTTCATTCTAGAGATGTGTTCTCAAATCATCTGAATATTATGTGGTAGTTCAAGTTGCTGGAACTATCACTAGGAATCTTTTATTTTAAGTAAGATTTGAATTGTATTGAGTCACAGAAACACTTTAAAAAATTAGATTAACATAGCGTGGTAGAGGGAAGAAATTCAGAGGAGAGCATCCACAGGACCTCACAACAGGCAGCTCACTATTTCAATGTGTCCATCAGGAGCTCAGTTCTCTGCTTCTCTGGGGAAGGGCTCAATCTCTGTTGAAAGACTTTCATGTCATTACAGCTTCTCAGGACAATATCCTTCCCATTAATCTGAATCATCAGGTTTGTGACCCTGCTAAGAATTTTTAGATATCTTCACTTTTGTCAAATAACATAAAACACAAGAGCAATAATGTCCCATTGTTTGGTAGGTCCAGGTTGTCATCCAAAGGAGGAAATGTTGAAGGCATTTATCAGCAGGGCAGGTGTCATGGAAGCCACTCAGAATTCTGTCTGTAGCAGAGCCGGGAGGAGCTCCTACTACTGCTGTGCTCACCAGCACCTGAGGAGACACACGAACCCAAGGGGAGGCTGGGAAAGATGAGTCCTGGCCTTATGCATTTGCACATATTTTCACATCTTAGGAGGTGTGTTGTTTAAATGAAAGAAATAGATCCATCAATTAGAGGAGAATACTCTTGTTTTCAGTGGAGAAAAGGGACTAGCCAGCAAACATACAACTTTATGTATTGCTAAGTATTTGAAATAAACACCTACCTGGGGACTTACTTATTTAAAAGCATAAGGGAGCATTGGAATCAAATTTATTAAATCAAAACAAAATAACAAATGACTCGTAAAACATGTTTTGTTGGCTGGAAACACACATTACATTTTGGTGTTATTTATTGTACTGAAGAAAAGAATATGTAAACTATTACCTAGAAATATATGTGGATTACTGAAGATTTCTTACATGCACAGAAGATGGCCAAAATCAACATAAATTTTACTTCATCTCATATAGCTGGGCAGTTTTTTTAAAGAATGAGATTGATGTTTTGTTATTATTCCAACTACAGTATATGTTTTTCATACACCTGTTATTAAGCCGATACCAGCAGTTTAGAACACTAAAACACATGAACAACTATAAATAATTTGCTATTTCATGTTATTATTATTATTATTATTATTATTATTATTATTATTATTATTTTGGTTTTTTGAGACAGGGTTTCTCTGTGTAGCTTTGTGCCTTTTCCTGGAACTCACTTGGTAGCCCAGGCTGGCCTCGAACTCACAGAGATCACCTGTGTCTGCCTCCCGAGTGCTGGAATAAAGGTGTGCGCCACCACCGCCTGGCACATGTCATTATTTTTAATGAGATAAGTGAAAAGACTTTGCATGACATGTAACAGCTTGCTAAAACAGTAAATGAGACCAAGTTTCTGACAGTGGGTAACTGTCACCTTTACTTACTAACATGAACTTGTGTGAAATCTTAGCCTTCAAGTAATATTCTTGATCAGAACATATGGGATACAATGGAAATAATATTATATTTACCCTTTATCAATACCAATTCACTATTGCTTATTGATGTGAAAGGAGGGAGATGAGGAAAAGGAAAGAGAGACAGAAAGACAGAGACAGAGAGAGAGACAGAGACAGAGAGACAGAGAGAGAGAAGAAAAGAAGAGAGGAGAGTAGAGAAAAGAAAATGTTGGCTCGGGATCTAAGCGAAGCCTATATCATGGATGTGTATAGGAATTCAAACATCTACTGAAAAAAATCAGGACCTGTGCCTTCCCCTCTGCACTATTGGTGTACATTCATTTATTGTATTAGGTTATAGTTTGATCTATGAGTAAACTACATTACTGATCAAGTACATGTTTGCTACCCCATAGTTATCTAAAAGCTTGTAGGAAAAGTGGTAACTTCCCCTGGACTGTGAGTTCTGACTAAAGCCTCTTAGACTCCCTCTGGCAATGAGGGAGTTCTTACTGAGCTAACTTCTCCCATCACATGTTAATACTAACTGTCTTTCTATTGGTGCAATTAATTTTGAATTTGAGGACTTTCTTGAGGAATCTAATGTTATATCTTTGAAATTTAAAATATTTCCTGGATGTTAAATCCTCTGACATTTTTTCATATTGAGGATTTTTTTTATCTATGAGTATTTCCATTTGCTGGATTATTTTGTGCTTTTTATCTTTGTTAATACTTCTTATGAAAAGAAATGTAGAGCAAAATTAACAGATTTTGAAAGTGAAAGTAAATATTGGCACTACTTAGATGTCATGAAGGAATCTTTAGGGTTGGATGGGTGAATCATAGCAAAGTGTAAGGTTTTATGTGCATGGGAAAAAACACATAATCTTGTACTCTACATAAAATAATCATGAATATAAATGATCATAGGCTCCAGTAGTTACCATTCCAACTGTGTCCACATGAGGTGTGCTGGTTCACTAGTGGGTCACTAAGCAGAAACAAAAAGGCTTGAGGTGGGTTGGGAGCACACCCTGTGTAGCCATTTCCAACTCAAATGATAGACATTAAAGGGGTAGAGATGATAAAGCAATGACTTGATGGTTAGGTTTTTATTAACATGAAGTTTATAATGTTACTATGTGACCATCTAGAGTTTTTGTCAATAAAATAGCCAGTCTATTAATTCTTTATAATTAAAACTAAACTAAGGTATCAGTAACGTTTTAAAAATTTAAGGTGTTTTTTTGTAATTTTAAGTTATTTTCTAAAGCCTATTTTCAATGCATCTCATTCCACCATTTCTCCTGAGCAGTTCCTTAGGACCTCAAAACTTCGTTGATGTTAATGTTTATGAGCAATTGTTTTGTTATTCCATCTCTGGCTTTAGTTTTTAGAGTATTTATTATAACAGATGGATGATGATTTCTTGAGTTCATTTGGATCCCTTCATGCTGGCTGCTGATGGTGCCCTTACTGCCAACTAAACTCCATTTGGCTGTGTGGATGCATTACACTCCTGGCACCGTTGCCATACAAGTTCCTTGGGTGAGTGTTCAGGTGAGTTCATTTGGATATGAATTGAACAATTCAGTATGTCACTTTTCCATATTCACAGAAAATGCTTATTGAGTAGGACCATGTTACTGAACTGCAATGATGCCCACATTTCACACACTGGAAGCCTATCAACACACAACCCTGAAAGCAGAATATTGTATGAGGAACTTTCTGTTAAGCAGTGGTGTTTTTAATTGCCCTACAACATAATCCTGCTGGTTTACTAGACTGCATACTAAGTACAACCAGGAGCTCCACTTTTCATCAGAAAAGGCTAAAATGCTACCTTTTCCCAGGTGAATTTAACTGTGGGAGATCTGAGTGGTTACTATGACAACAGAGGTGATAGAGGCTAAAGGAGCTGACAGCCTCCACTGAAGACTGTAGAGGGTTAGCTCTCCTAACAGAGTTGAAGAGAAACATTCCACAAGCACAAGTTCACTCTCCTTGCCTTTGGACTCAAGGCTCTGACATCAGCAACTATTCTGATCTGCTGTGAAAAATAAAACAAAAATTCCTGCCCTAGGATAGCCAGCCTGTGCTGACTTTCTGTGTGGAAGATGTTATTTTTTTCTTGGGCTGTCCCTCTCCCACCAGGAAATGAGGCGGGGTTTCAGTCCTTCACACCTTAGACATTTCTTGCCCAACATGCAGACTCCCAGTCCAACTGTGGTGGTTCACACCTACCATCCAGGCACCCAGGATGTGGATTCAAGAGAATCAAAGCTCCAGTTCACACTTGGCTACACAGCTAGCTTGAGAATAACTTGGGCTAATTAGACACTGTCTCAAAACTCAATCAAGCAGTTAATCAATGAATTAATAAAAATAATAAAAATAAAAACCCTTACCCTGAATCAATGCCTGTCTCACCCACTGCTGCTCTCAGAGATCATAAGCTCTCACATTCACAAGCAGTTTGAAATAAGAGGGGACAAAATTTGGATCTAATGTTCACAGGAGTTTGGCATAAGGAATTCAGATGTGTGTGGTAAGTATTTTTGGATCCCTGAAAGTGGTTTCCTCCACTGATGAAATAAGCCAGATCAAGCAGAATTAAAAGTCCACAGCTTTCTGAGAAGGGTGTTACAAGAATATCTCTGCTGCTGTGGATCGAGGAAGACAGAACAGGATTCCTCAGAAATAAGTGAAGGAAAAGTAATGAGATACAGAACCTACTGAGCCCCATCACTGCACAAGTGCACATTGATGTTCCTCGGTCTTTGCAAATTTCAGTACAAAAGTACTCTTTCCCCACAGCATTTCTTTCTGCACTCTGTTGACTAAACTATGTGCACGCCTACTCCTCAAGTACTTAGGAACAGTATCATTATTAATAGAATGATGAGTCCCCTGAGAGTGACATTATTTCTGGTATTTTAAATTTCTCACTTGGACAGGATTATCATTGTGTCAAGGGCATGGATATGTTACACTTAGAGTGATCTTCATAACTGATTGTCACGGATCAACACACTCTTTAGCTTTGGTATATTATCTACATGTTGTTCTTTGATATTATGTATAAATGTCTCAGTCTTCAATAACCATGAAATCTGATCTCCATCTGAGATTGCAAGTTATGTAAAGTTCAACTGAGGGTATTGGCCTGACTTTAAATTTCGGTTTTCCTTTCTGTAAGTGGTTCACTCCTCCATTCATCGACCTGTTCTGTACTCTTTTTCTCATTTTTCTCTTTTTGGTGTAGCCTCTCTATTTTCTACACATTTCTCAAGTGCATGAAAATAAAGGAACCAGTTGCATAGCTATTGTTTTGCTCCTATCAAATAAAATTATCCTTAGGAAATCTTAGTGTAAACCATCTTGCTAATTTTGTTATTGTTTTTGCTTTTGAAGCAGCTTCACCATCCATAACTTTAACTGCTGGCATTCTTCCCCTTTGCTCTGCTTCCAGAGTAGACCTGGTGCTGAGGGTCATTTACACTTCCTGTTGCTTGTTACCTATGTGCAGTTTACAATGGGCCGCAGTCTCTGACTTCAGTCAGATATGTTACGTTCTTTTGTTTCCCTCTGATCAATGTTTTTTGTTCATAAATTTGCTTGAAAGAGGGATATCTCCCTCAAGTTCAACTCTGCTGAGAGTGTATCATAAAGAATTTTAGTTTACTCACTAGCTCTACAAAAACCTGCTGAAATGATCATGTTTCTTTAAAGCAACAGTCTAAATTGCATTAGTTAATGTGAAGACAAGCTGTGTTTCTGTGCTTGAAAGAAGAATTTTCTAATGATGTTGGTTTATTATTTATCAGTATGTTTCACTTTTCAAATTTTTATAAAGAAATGTGTAGTTTTATGCATATTTGAGAATATTTATTTCAAAATCCCACTTCACTAAGTATTGGGATCAAGTGTCTTATACCATGAGATCTTGAAAATTTTCCACAATTAATATTTTGTGAAATATTTGTATTAATTTTTATTAAAATGTTTTATAATCATTCCATTACATCATCTGGTTTTCTTTGAGAGTAGATTCTATGCAATTACCTTTAAATAACATAAAAAGACTCAGATTTTTTATTTTATCTGATGCCTTCTTTGTAAATTTCTACATATAGAAAAATGCATTTAAATTAACAGAATGACTTTTATAATGTCCATTTATTTATTATCTTATGTCATTTTATTTAATGATTCTGTATTATTTCTGGCCTCTATCACTGTTGAAATATACACATCCACTGGTAGTTCCTCATTCGTGTGTTGTTGTTTTTTTTTTCCTTTTCTGTATACTTTCAAGGTTTTCATTTTCTTTCAGCTTTTGCACTTGTACTATTACACGGAAATGTTCTGCCTGCAGGCCAGGTGCATTTGCTTATCTTTCCAAATCTCTGCACTAATGTCCTCTATTTATTTTAGAAAATTGGATGATGCAGATTTATAGCTTTTCTCCTTTATTTGTCTTTTTCCTATGAAACCTAAATTTCATGTGTATTAACATGTTGGAATAACTCAACTATCTCTTGGAATATTATTCTGAACTTCAATATAAACTTCACACATGCCATATTATATTCTCCACTTTCCTTTTAAAATTAGTAACCTTATGCTTCTTGTATCTTTTTTAATTTTTCAGAAAATTAGTCTGCATCTAATTTTGAATGATTTATCATAGAAACTTTAAAAACCTGGATATTGTTTTTCCTTCTCCCCAGCCCTATAATAACAGTCATCTCTTATTTGAAGACTTCAAAATCAGCTGTTCAGTTTCCCAAAGTATTTTTAAAGACTCTTGATTCATGACTGAGGCTGACTGGTTGACCTGTATTTCTACATTTCCCCTTGCCATGAGAGAATGTTAATTAATTCTTCTATTAATCAATGGTAGCTAATTACTCAGTATTGTGAACAAGTCAAGTTCAAACTGATATAGAATCTGAGGCTATAGAAATGCACATATCTCCACCTTCCTATGTTGTTAAACATATTGCTGGGTTTTCTTTCTCTCCTCAGAGGACTGTTTGGAGAAGCCAGGTGATGGGCAGTGATAGCCAGGTGATGGGCAGGCACTGTTGTTCACCCTCAATGCACCTCAAACAAGTTATTCTTCTGTGTTGACTCATCTTAGCTTTGTGGCTTTTGGAGTCCTTCAGTTGCTTTGAGAAAAGACTTTAGAACTGATCCTACTTTTCTGGTTGTTCATGGATACTTACTCCTGTTACATAATACTTCATGTTTCTGCTTATGGTTTGTAGTAAAATGTAGATTAAAAAAACCCCAAAAACAAAAAACTAGATCTGGCTTCTTCATGCCTTTATAGACACATAATTGTGATTCTTTTTTCTGAAAAGAACCAGGTTAGGAGTGTTTTCTATTAATGTAGTTTCATATTAATAGATGTTGATATACATATGTTATACATAATAATGGCGGTGGTATATTTCAACTACTTTCACTTCTTGTGTGTATTATTTTATGCTCTAATAGAAAGCCTTGACCATTTATTGCTAATCCTATTTAAAATATCAGTAATGCAACTCCAAGTTTTATTATATCTCCAGAGGGTAATGAAAAAACATGTGCTTTTATTTTTTTTTATTTAGCTTTAGATTTCTACTTAGCTTCTCAGTCTCTCATGAACCACTTCTTTTTCCTTAGTTGGAAGAATAGTTAAGTAGGAAAAGTGTTTCCACGCCTGAGCATTTTGAGTGGCTTCAAGTCTGCTTGGAAACAACAGCCAGATAAATCTTTGTATCCTCTTATGTCCTCAAACATAATTTTTACTTCTTTCAAGCATGAACAGCTGTTCTTAGTGTGTGGATTGTTTTGTTGATTCCAAGTCTATTATCATGCACCTATAAATAACCTAGATTCAATTTAATTCTGTGGATACATAATTACTACAGCTTAATGTCCTGCTGATTCTAAAAGACTGGAACACATTTCATTTTAATGACCATATATTTCTTGTATCAAAATGTATGTAACAATTGGCAAAGGATGGGCAGTTATTGATAATAACATTTGACCTGTTAATGTGAAACTAAAAGAACATGCATAACAAACATTGCTTAAGAGAGAATAATAAATATCTCTGATTAAAACCTTCCTGAGTAAACTGTGTACAATAGCCCATGTCTGTATTTCCAGCCACTAGACAGGCTACAGATAGAGTATCATAACCACAAGGCCAGCTTGGGTAGCATAACAAGACTGCCTGTCTAAAGCATTAACATACAAGAAAACCAAGGATATAACTCAGTGCTTCAGTGCCTGCACCACATACATAAGAACTTGGAGATGATCCCCATCCAAAAGCAAATGGTCATATAACTGATTCCCATTCAACAATAGAACACGCAAGCACTGGAGAGACGCACACTCAGAGTATTGAAAGAATAAGTCTAAGGCAGAAAATGAGACACCAGGGTTGCCAAATGATCTCAATCTGAGAGAAGACTAGGGAGGGTGGAATCATGGGTGGCTGCTAGAAGACAGTGTCTGGAAAGACCCAGAGACAGTGATCTGGGAATGAGATGACACCTCAGCTATGTATATAGGGGACTCACAATAGAAGGACTGAAGAGCATTACCAGTTTGAGAAAGAAAGGGGCAAGAGCAAATTCAATGGGATCTGAGCTTGAGTCAAGTCAGCAGAGAGTAAATGAAATCTCAGAGTGCAATTGAAACTATCAATCGGGTCTGGAGTAGCCACAAATCTGACTTCAAATCAAATCAAGAAACAAAAATAGAAAGGTTAAAACACATTGTTCGAAGATCCTATTTTTTTTTCTAAGCATACACATCATATGTCAGATTCTTTCCTTTGAAGTATTTTCTATGTTAGTCTTGTTTTCCTTTGTTTGCTTGTTTTGATAGCATCTTGCTTTGTAGTCCATGACAGCCTAAACTCACAATTCTCCTGCCTCAGCTTTCTCAGTGCTAGAATTACTGGCATCTGCCATGATGCCCATGGGATCATGTTTATACTAAAACAACAGGAAGAATTATAGAAGGCACTTGGGGATCATTTGGGAAACTCTGGGTTTCACTGTGGCTGGAAAGTGGGACTAACAGCTGATTCCATCCTGTGCCCCACCAGTCCCTGAAAGACCCCCGGAGAGGTCTCCCTTCAGGAGAGACCCCCGGCTCAATGAGTACGCAGCGACCACCGATCAGATGCAACAGCACGAGGTTTATTCAAACACAGGTACCTGGGGCAACAAAGCCTCTCGGAAGACCAGCGCGCCTCTGGGTTGGTGGGATGGGTTTTTGTAGCAAGAAGCGCGGGAAAGCATTAGTCAAAGGGTTCTGATTGGATAGTTTAAACAAGGCGCGAATGGATACAAAGCTCTGATTGGACAATTCAAGTGAGGCGCGAATAGTCAAAGGGTTCTGATTGGATAATTTAAACAAGGCGCGAATGGTTCTGATTGGACAATTCAAGGGAGGCGCGAATATATAAGCATAAATCAAATGGGGCGTGGATTCAGGCTCAGGGCGGTTTGTGGGTTTCCTTGGTAACCCAAACACTTGATACCTTGACTCTGGGTTTCTTTTGACTGAGCCCAGAGGTCTAGTAAAAGTAAATAGGAAGAATAGATCTTGAAATCTGCCAGTAAAGACCAGAAGAGAGGTCATGGTATTTATGAGTGTCTTTTAATGAGATAAAGTGCAATGTTATGTCTGACATGAAACAATTCATTGATTTAATTACAGTTAATACATACTGAGCAGTAACTATCAACCTACAAAGTAATCAAAGAACATTTGTTATATTTCACTGGAAATGTAAGAAATGCTAAATATTGAAATAAGTTGAATAGTGTGAGCTCAAAAGTATAGTCAAATGATGTCTTGTAAATACTACACAAGAATGAAATATACCATAGCCATCTCCAGTCATGATTATTGAATTATTATATTTATCTTCACTGTAGTATATGGGCTTTGTCTGGTGTTTCTAAGCAACTGTGATTTGTACTGCACACATGCCTCACTACAGCCTCATAAATCATAAAATGGTCTCCTACTACTGACCAACAGAAGGCTTTACTGATTATAACATCCTAGTGTGTAGTGTAGATATAATAAAGATATTTTCTCAAAAGATCATGTTTGCTGATTTCACAACTTGTTTCTCCCTGGTCCTTTACTGGATGCTTCCCAAAGACACACCTAGTCAATTCATCTATCAGCTGATTAGCTCTATGTTTGCTATAAAATAATTTCTTACCCAAATGCTTTGACTAAATTAATAGATTCTTCGCATGGAACATGTGTTATTCTTCTTTTCCTTTTTTTTTGGGGGGGGGGTGTTGAGACAGGGTTTCTATGTGTAGTTTTGGTGCCTGTCTTGCATCTTGCTCTGTAGACTAGGCTGGCCTTGAACTCACAGAGATCCACACCTGCCTCTGCCTCCTGAGTCCTGGGATTAAAGGTGTGCATCATCACCACCCAGCAGAACATGTGTTTTCTATAGTCTACCTATTACATCATTTTCAGGGAACCATGTAGCTGGTTTGGCCTAGCTACCTTGAGAGGCATCCATCATAGGTTTTTCCAGTTAGAGTACTTGGTTCTTGGGGCACAATGTGACTTCCAGATCCTGTGGGTCTGATGCATTCCCTCAGGTAGTGAAGCATTCATTTCACTTTATGTTTCTCTGTATGTTACCTTAGTGGTCAAGGAAGCACTAAGGCTTGACAGGACAATTGGTCTCAGACATTAATCTTTTGTACTCTATATGGCTTGCAAATGTCACTGTATCCTGGCAACTACAATTGTATTGATTCTAGCAATTGCCATTATATTCTGTTTATGATAAAGGTATAAAAAGTCTGGTTTCTCTCAAAAAAGTGTCACAGACTCAGCTTTACTGTGGTCTCTCCAACCTGGCCTGATTTCATTCCTTGAGGCTATATCAAGGTGATCTTGGCTCAGTAAGTAAGTGTAGGCTCTTACACTCATTATGTTTTATTTCAAATGAATTTAATCTCAGTAAAAATATATTTATACTTAGATAAAATAAAATGCAGAGATGGCTCAATCATCAAGATCGTTTACTACTCTTGCAGAGGACTTAGTTTTGATTCCTAGCATTCCTTTTGAGTACTAGAAAGATACATTACTCTAATCCCAGGAAATCTGATATTTCGAAAGTAGGTTATCAAAAGTTGGTTAGTCTCTACCATGCTTGGGAGGTTTTGTCTAAGTAAATTAGTCTCTGGCATGCTTGGGAGGGGTTATCTAAAGTTAGTCCCTAGAATGCTTGGGAGGGTTTTATCTAAAGTAAGCTAGTCTCTAACATGCTTGGGAGGGATTATCTTGATTAGCTTAACAAAGGTGGGAAGACCCACCTTTAATGTGGGTAGCACCATTCATGGATCCTTGGAAAATAAAACATGGACACTGAGCTGAACAATTCATCTCTTTCTACTTCCTGATTGTGGAGGAACATGACCAACATATATCTTACACCCTCTTGTCACGGTGACTTCATTGCTGTAACCTTCCTCTGGGAGCCAAAGTAATCTCTACTTACTTTAATTTACTTTTAGTTGGTTATTTTCTCACAGTGATAAGGAATGCAACTATTACATATCAATTTTCTAATTGTAATTCACTGACAGTAAAATGATCTCATCAAGAGTTTCCCTTCAAAACTCTGTATATTATAAAGGATAACACTGGAATTATACATAGATTTCATTTCAGTTCCTCTATCCCCTATCCACAAGGCCTGGGTGAGTAGCATTCTATTTTCTATCTAAATAAATGAGGCACTTTTCCCTTCACCCTCTATACATTCTGTTTTTATGACTAGGTGATTTTAAGGCCCTGAGGTTTCATTCATATTATCCTGTGCCAGAACTGCTTCGCTTGTAAGGATTGGGTATTGTCTCTTTGCATCCAGCAACCAAATCTGTTTATGAGGTATCTACCAAAAACCTCTTGCACTGGTTTTACTTTGTTTTGGTCAGTTGTTTGGTATGCTAATTCACACTCTTATTGGGTGTAAAACCACTGCAGAACTCATTAAAGACCAGCACTACTGCCTCGTGGGCATTTTCAATCCATCTACACCATTTCTAGAACTTTGAATGTCCTTCAGTCCATTTGTAGAAACTTTCCTTTCTCACAGCCTCCTTCAATGCATCCTTTGATCTTTGCTCTGTAGCAGCCTCTCCTCTTCTGTCTTTGTATGAGCTGCTAGAAATGGAAAGCTTTGGGGCTAAACACAGATTTTGTCTTACTTAGAAAAACCATTCCAAATCATGTTCTTCTAGTAGGCTTCTATGTATCCTTCTACTAGTTCCCTTATCTGTGTTCCATAGATTATAAGAGAATTTATAGTTTAACTTCATCAGTACCCAAACACACAAGACTTACTTTTAAATAAATACTAATTACATAGCATTAACTATAGATATATAGGTTTTTCATAGTTTTCCTTATAGACCATGATATTATTCAATGTTATGATATGAAATTGTACTCTCCCCAAAACATATTTTATTGTGGAACCCTTTCCTTCAGGCATGCCATGCTTATTGGAATCTTGAAATCACAACAGTTGAACTAACCCACTTGACACCACCAAAAAAACGGACCTATTAGTAAGGAATATGCCATGAACTTCCAGCCTCTCCCTTTCTCTACCCCATTTTCATGTATTCTACTATATGAAAGTGGTCATGAGAAAGACACTAGAATATGGAGAAGGTTGACAGTTGACTGGGGACTCATTCTATTGATGCAGCTGCCAAGTACTCGAGTGGGATTTCTGGTGAAGCACCCATTTTAAACCTTTTTTCTTCAGTAAAGAACACCTCACCTGGAAAGATTCTAGGAACTAGAGAAGTTGGGGACACCAATCCAGAGACAACTGGGCAGAGTTCATAGGGACTGACAGAGATTGATGTGACAATCATCAATCACAGACCTTGTATGGGTCTGAGCTAGGTCCTTGACATATATATTATCATTTTGTAGCTTGGTATTCTTGCAGTGCCCCTAACAGTGAAAGGGGAGGTGTTTATCTCTGATTTTTTTTGCCTGCTCTTGGGACCCTTTTCCTCCTGCTGGCTCACCTCAACCATCCTTGCTATGAATGTTTGTGTCTAGCCTTATTGTAATTTATTATGCCATGTTCAGTTGCTATCTCTGAGAATCCTGTTTTTCTTTATTCTTTTTTTTTTGAGAAAAACAGAAGAGGAGTGGATCTGGGCAGAGGGAGGTAGAGGAGCTTGGAGGAATGTAGAAAAGGGAAAATGAGGCCAGGATGCAACATATGTAAAAAATAAAAATAAAAAATAGAGTGATGTCTCATTTATGCTCTGTAAGAAACCCCTCAGCCATTCTCTGTAAATAATGTCTTTGTAAAGCAGCCCCCATAGATTCACGGCTTCACCAAGTTGGACTTGCCTAGAATTATTTCTTAATTGTATCCCTGATGTCTTATTTTGGAAGAAAATATTTTTGTTCAAATCTCCCCAATAAATACACATAAAATCCTCTTTCACAGTATGCAAACTCAAGGAAGTGGGGCTTTTGTTGATAATCTGGTCATGAAGCTAGAGCCCTCATGAGAAGGTTAGACCGTAATAAGAAAACATCATAATCCCTCTCACGGCCCTGTTTCTGAGAGGGCATAAGAAACCTGCATAGCAGGAAGGCAAGCTCACCAGGCACTGTGAGTACTGAGATCTGCGGTAACCTTGATCTTGGACTTTAAAATCCTCTAGAACCTGGAGAAACATGTGTTGCTCTCAAGTCACCCAGGCTCTGGGTTTTTCTCTCTGCAGGCTCAACATGCTAAGCAGTGGAGGTGAACATTGCTGAGGGCAGCGGGCAGAACAACAGCATCAAAGATGGGGACACAATCACACCTTCTGCGTGTGCAACAGTCATCAACTAGACCTGTGTGCACGTCTACAGGGACACAATCACACCTTCTGCATGTGTAACAGTCATCAACTAGACCTGTGTGCATGTCTACAGGGACACAATCACACCTTCTGCATGTGTAACAGTCATCAACTAGACCTGTGTGCACGTCTACAGGGACACAATCACACCTTCTGCGTGTGTAACAGTCATCAACTAGACCTGTGTGCACGTCTACAGGGACACAATCACACCTTCTGCGTGTGTAACAGTCATCAACTAGACCTGTGTGCACGTCTACAGGGACACAATCACACCTTCTGCATGTGTAACAGTCATCAACTCTACCTGTGTGCACGTCTACAGGGACACAATCACACCTTCTGCTTGTGTAACAGTCATCAACTAGACCTGTGTGCATGTCTACAGGGACACAATCACACCTTCTGTGTGTGTAACAGTCACCAACTAGACCTGTGTGCACATCTACAGGGACACAATCACTCCTTCTGCGTGTGTAACAGTCATCAACTAGACCTGTGTGCACGTCTACAGGGACACAATCACACCTTCTGCATGTGTAACAGTCATCAACTAGACCTGTGTGCACTTCTACCCTTTCTGGCTTTGAAGTTCAATTCATGTTCTGCAGTTATGTAATCTGTAGTTTTCCACCCTATTGAGTTCATGTCTTCTAGTTTTCTTTCTTCTCAGCTTGTAATTATCATCATCTGTCCTTTGTTTCATCATTTCCAATTTAGAGTGTGTAAAAATTGAGAAATATTACACAGTGTATGTTCTCTTGGATATATTTTTCATACTTATAAATTTAAATTTTTTGTTTTGTTCCTAAATGCTTACTAATCCTTGGTTTGGTAATTTGATGATGCTTAAATGACAATTTCAGTTTTATAATTATAATCTCAGTTTGTGGCACATTTATATATAACTTCTACTTATGACAAGTTGTATATGAATTTGTTATTATTTTCTCTTAATATATGAAAACTTTACCATTAAAACATATATTGAGATTATAATTTTGAATACACACACACACACACACACACACACATATATAATTCTTTACCTTTCTTAATTTTTTAAAACTTTCAATGTCTGTCTGGTGAGTTAATAGAAAATTCAGAGAGTCTTGCCCTTTATAGCAAACTGTGTACCAGAGTGTTTCTTGTCTGTCTTTAATTGCCTGTTAAGTTGAAGGGGTGAGCTGTGCTAACTGAGGTTGTAGTTTCCCCAACTCAACTCACAATAAATCAGACTTATCGGAAAGCAATAAATTTAAAAACCCACAGGCTTCATGAAGGGCTTTATGTTTGACAAACCAAGTGCAATTTCTCTTTTCCAAGCTCCTTTTGTTTCCATAGTGGTGTTTTGTGCTCAGATCAGTAGAGAGCCCTAGTTCACTGAGGAATTTCTTCCCCTGGAATACTTTGTTTCTAGATGGGAGAGTTCATTCCCTTAGACCAACAGCATGACAGCAGAGCTGTTATGGAATGACCATGTAGAGTTTTGTTTTTCAGAACATTTTAACCTTATGTGGTATTTATTTGAGACAGGACGTTACGCTGTAAGGATGGACTAGAATCAGACCTGCTTTGTCCAGAGTGATCTAAACAAACATTAGTGTTGTTTGAGAAAGCATTCACAGGAGCAAACTCTGTATGTCAGTGACTCTAAACTTCTGTTCCAAACCAATCCATACTCTGATAAAAAAGCTCTCATTTCATGCTCATTCAGCCATGTTTACATGGTGACGATAGGACAGAGATAGAACATTAAACTAGAGATTCTACAAGCTCAAAACCAGTAGCTGGGCAGAGTGGTGTGCACCTTTAACTCCAGCAGTCTGGAGGCAGAGTAAAGAGGATCTCAGTAGCTGGAGGCCAGCCTGATCTACACAGTCATCTCCAGGAAAGCCAAAAATGCAGAGACATGTCTCTATTCCCTCCACCACCACCCCCAAAAAAGTACTCATTTAGATATGCTTCAAAGGGAAAGCTTTGCTCTCCCTTGTATATATAATTCTGAACATTTTTATTACATAAGAAAAACAGAGAATGAATTGGCATAGGAGATCACTTCTAATCACTTCTTAAATATAACACCAGTAGCATAGACACTGAGAGTAACAATCAATCAATGGGACCTCTTGAAACTGAGAAGATTTTGTAGAGCAAAGGACACAGTCAGGAAGACAAAGTGACAGCCTACAGAATCAGAAAAGGTCTTCACCAACCCCACATCTGACAGAGGACTGATATCCAAAATATATAAAGAACTCAAGAAATTAGACATCAAAATGCCCAACAGTCCAATTATGAAATGGGCTGTAGAACTAAACAGAGGATTCTCAAAAGAGGAAGCTCAAATGGCTGAAAGACATTTAAGGAATTGCTCAACATCCCTAATTGTCCTGGAAATACAAATCAAATCAACTCAGAGATATCACCTTATACTTGTCAGAATGGCTAAGGTCAAAAACACAGAAGACAGCTTATGCTGGAGAGGATGTGGAGCAAGGGGAACTCTCCTCCACAGATGGTGGGAATGCAAGCTTGTACAGCCACTTTGGAAATCAATATGGTGCTTCCTTAGAAAATTGGGAATCCACATACCCCAAGACACAGCAAAACCACTCTTGGGCATATACCCAAGGAATGCTCATTCATACCACAAGGGCATTTGCTCAGCTATGTTCATATCAGCATTGTTTGTAATAGCCAGAACATGGAAACAACCTAGAAGCCCCTCAACTGAAGAATGGATAAAGAAAATGTGGTACATATACATAATGGAGTACTACTCAGCAGAGAAAAACAATGACATTATGAGATTTGCAGGCAAATGGATGGATCTAGAAAAAATCATCATGAGTGAGGTAACCCAGACTCAAAAAGACAAACACGGTATGTACTCACTCATAGTAGGATACTAGATGTAAAACAAAGATGAAAAGACTGCTACTCACAACTCCAGGGAGGCTAACTAGAAAACAGGACCCTAAGAAACACACAGGGATCGCCCAACAACAGAGAAATGGATGAGATCTACATGAACAACCTCAACGTGAGTGGGGGAAATGAAGGGCAAGGTTCGAGGGAAAGAGAGCTTAGGGGAGCAGGAGATCCCAGCTGGATCAAGAAAAGAAAGGGAGAACAAGGAATAACAGACCATGATAAATGAAGACCACATGAGAACAGGAGGAAGCAAAATGTTAGAGAGGCCCTCAGAAATCCACAATGACTTCTGGAAACTACTGGCAATGGTCAAGAGATAGCCTGAACTGACCTAGACTGGTGATAAGACAGCCAAACACTCTAACTGTTGTGCTGGAACTCTCATCCAATAACTGATGGAAGTGGATGCAGAGATCCTCAGCCAGGCCCCAGATGGAGCTCCAAGAGTCCAATTGGCAAGAAAGAGGAGGGATTGTATGAGCAAGAATTGTTGAGACCAAGATTCGAAAAGCACAGGGACAAATAGCCAAACTAATGGAAACACATGAATTATGAACTAAAAGCTGTGGAGCCCCCAACTGGATCAGGCCCTCTGGATAAGTGAGACAATTGAATAGCTTGAATTGTTTGGAACACACCCAGGCAGTGGGACCAGGACCTGTCCTTAGTGCCTGAGCTGGCTGTTTGGAACCTGGGGCTTATGTGGGGACACTTTGCTCAGCCTGGAAGGAGGGGACTGGATCTGCCTGTACTGAATGTACCAGGTTGAGCTGAATCTGCTGGAGGAGATGGGAATGGGGGGAAGTTGCTAGGGGGAATGCAGAGGTGGGGGCGGGAAGGGGGAGGACAGGGGAACCCATGGCTGATATATAAAATTGAAACACAAATATCCATATAAAAATAAAATTTGAAATTAAAAAATAATAGAATATAATAAGATAAAACAAAAAGGATCATATTGAAGTTAGATAATCCAAGCCAACAGAAAAATAAAAGAGAAGGCACAGAACCTGAGACCCACTCATTTTTACCTTCAGGAATTCCAGAAAACAAGAAACAAAAGCTACAGTGTATCTACAGAAGACCTGGAGCAGCTCCTGTAGGCCCTGTGCTTCCTTGCTCCCGACTCTGTGAGTTCATACAAGATTTTCTCAGTTGTTTTAGAGGGCCTGGTTTTCTTGTTTTCCATACCCTCTGTCACCCTGCTCCTTCTGATTCCTCTCTTGTGGGGTTCCCTGAATTCTGAGGTGGGGAGATTTGATGGAGACATCTCATTTAGAGCTGTGTGTTCCAATCTCTCTCTCTCTCTCTCTCTCTCTCTCTCTCTCTCTCTCTCTCTCTCTCTCTCTCTGTGTGTGTGTGTGTGTGTGTGTGTGTGTGTGTGTGTGTGTGTGTGCATGTGTGTAATGTCTGACTGTAGGTCTCTGCATCTGTTCCCATTTGCTTCTCTGATGATGAATGAATAAGGCGCCAATCTAGGAGTAGAGTAGAATATCATTAGGAGCCATTTTAGTCTTTATATTGTTACTTTTTTAAGAGTGATAACATTTGGTTCTTCCTTAGGTCTCTGAGCTATCTAGTCTGTTTCTTGGTCACAAGCAGTGTCTGACATGGGTGTTCTCTCACAGAGTGGGCTTTAACTTAAATCAAACATCAGTTGGTTACTCTCACGAAGTTTGCTCCACCATTGCCCTAGTGTATTTTACCAGCATGTATATGTATATCCTTGTAGATCAAAGGTTTGGTGGATAGGTTGTTTCTCTTTTGGTAACCTGCAGTGTTTGTTTCCATGTCAAAGACACTAGAACATGGGGGTGAGTAGATTCTATATAGCCACCAGCTCAACCTCTTCATGAGTAGGTATTGTCTTCAGCAATGGCACTTTGCTATCACTTTATGGAGGGCAATTTATTGTATTGGCAACAGCCTGGGATTAAAATAAGTTCTTTTAAAAAATCAATGACTAGAACTGAAGAGAGGGATACAAAATAAGATTCAAGAGATTGAAAGATGGATTCAAAATTTAAAATAACTTGTTGCTCCTGCAGGTTACTTGTGTTTGATTCCCATCACCCACATGAAAGGTAACAACTACATGTAAGTCAAGTTGCCAGGGATTTGACACCCTCTTCTTGACTCAGAGGCCACTATGCATGCTTGTGGTGCATAGATATACATGCAAGAAACCATTAATACACAGGAACTAATCCATAACTATCTGACATCAGGTTAATATATAGTATTATAAAGAACTTTCTAAATATAGTATATGCTTGCTGAGAAAAGAGGCAATTTTAGTGGCTAGTCTGCTGCTTGCTAATCATCTCCAATCTGAGTGTCTGGCAATGCCTTCTTGGAGATAGGCTGTCTGTGCGATTGACACATGCCATGAGAACAGAATGTGTCTCCCATGGGATCTCAACAAGTATGGGCACCTTTAGAAGTAGTATCAGGAGTATTTTAAATCTTTCCACAGTTATATAATCAAATAGGAAATCAAGAAAATTAATGAAATGGTGGTTTGAAACAGATTTGAACTCTCTTAACTTGAAGTTTTCACTCAAACACACCTAGTGTAAGTAAAAAGATATTGTTCTAAAAAACAAAAACATACACAACATTCAGAAAAGAATGGAAAGAAAAACCCAGACGTATATAAAGTAAAGGCAGTAGAAACATGGATAGAGAAGAATAAAAATAATTAAATAGTTAGAAATTCAGTCAATTGAAGTATGTAGAGTTGCAATGGGTACTTACAAGAATCTCACAGTCATGATACTTATTAGGCAGGGGGGGTATCTTGTTCAAGAGCTTACTTAATTTTCGATGTTTATAAGAAAAACTACACTCCCGAAACAGTGATAAGAAGACTCTACTTAAAGCCAGGTGTGACGGGCCACTCCTTTAATTCCAGCACTCAGGAGTCAGAGGCAGGTAGATCTCTGTGAGTGTGAAACCAGCCTGGTCTACAAGAGAAGAAGAGGAAGGAGGGGGAGCAGGAGCAGGAGGAGGAGGAGGAAGAGAAAGGTGGCTCTACCTGGCTGGATGTCTTGCCTGAGTTAGGGCTCACAAGTTGAATTAAGTTCATAATTTAATAAGAATAATTGCTCTCATAGTTGAGCACAATGAATAGGAGAATTTCAAGTGTAAGCCTTCTCAAAGTGACTTTCTTTCTGACTATAGGTTTGTAGAATTTGAAGTCCTGAAGAATCAGGTCTCGTTGCATTGTCTATACAACGTCATCAATGTCAGCAGTGAATGCCTAGGCTGTGATTCTGAAACTGCAACTCATTTCATCTTGCTTTGAAAATATCACCATGCACTTTTCCTCTGGTCCACTGAAAGTTTGACATAGAGTGGAGATATATCCCTATGTAATCATTTTTTTTTTGGTTTTTTTCCACAAAAGGAGTGTGCAGGAATATTAAGACAAAATGCAGAGAGTACCTTAGCTTGGGCTGATGTGTAGATTGCTCTCATCATTTTTCTATGATAATTTTATCAATTCTGAAAATATATCCATTTACTCAGTAGTATTACATGCCAGAAACTCTTTTATTTATATATTAAAAAGACCTTAAATATAACAAAATAAATAAATTCATATAAAATATAAACCAAAGTATAAAGATAGTATGAAATTGAGCAAAGGTAAAGAAGCTTTTCATAAATATTAGAGCCATAGAAAATATCTGATAAGTCTTTGGTTAAGAAACAAATTTAATTCAACAACAGAAAAAAACATGAAGGAGCAGAAAAGGGATATTTCATGAAGTAGAAGAGGTATGTGTTTTGATACAATGGTAAGACATCCTGGACTTGGTGAATTACATTCAATAAATAAAGACTGGCTTGGCTGTAGATGCCCTAGGAATAGAAAATGCAGTCTGAATTTGAAAAATAGACAAGTTATAAAATTAATGATGATTTATGTACAGTCATAGTAATGTTTGAAAAGAAAGTTCATGAGTTTGGTTTGGGAGTATCAAGCTTTGCTCAAATATACTGTGGATAGCTGATGAGAGGGGGAAAGTCAGATTCCTTTAATGGTGTAGAATCTGGTAAATCTATGGTGCTGCTCTGGAGTGCCTCATTAGCAAGAGTGCACAGGACCACTAATAGACCTAGTAAGGTATTACACAAAAAGAAGAAAGAATATGAAGTTGAGAGGGTAGGGAGGTTGAAGGAACTATGAAGGACTTGAGATAATAGACAGTGAATATGATCAAAATATTTTGTATTAAGTTTTCAAAAAATTAATATATATGTTTTAAAATACATGCACTAGATCTTAGCTTTGCTTTCCACCATGAAAAATAAGTTAATAAATAAGGTCAAGTTTTGCTGTTCCAGAGAGGTCTGTTGAGAGCTGTCTACCCTTCCCTCTCAAAGTCTATTTCTGTATTCTTACAGATCAATTTGCTACCCTTTGATTCTTTCCCAGTAATCACTATTCTCAATTTTGTAATTCAACCTTGAAGCATTGGAGATCTTAGATGGTAGAGATATCTTCTTTAGTAAATCTCAAACACTCTCTTAATGAGATAAGAGAAACCAAACTGTCATACTTACTTTCTTAACACAGTCTCTACTGACACGGGCAGGTCTCCATGTGCTAGAAATTCCCCACTGGCAGAGCCTGGGGGTCCTCTAATTCAATTCCACATGACACTTTACACCTGGAGTACAGAGTCAGTCCCACAAGCTCCTCCTCTGCTCTGAGACAGACACAAACAGTAGACTGTTAACTGCAGTTCTAACTGGCAGGCGTGGGGGATGGGGTAGGATGTGTGCATGCTCCTTCATGAATGATTCGCCAATTAATGTCTTTACCAAAGTGATTCTCCTTAGGTGTATATTTTTCCTCCTTTCTGACTAGAATGTGCAAAGGGAAGAGGCATGTGCTTCACAATTTGGTGAGCATGTATGTTACTGGTGGAATTATTGTTCACACATATTGGGCAATGTGGATATCTAATGCTGGACTTTTAACATATTTTATAGATTTACTTGTGTTCTTCAGTGTGCTATGGGAAATGTAATATTCAAATATCTCTCTGAAATTGTAATTTTGATGGAAATTTTAAGATCTTCCTAAGGTAACACTTGATATGTAACTCCAGGCTTTTGTCACATGAAAATTCCCTTTTAAATATCTCAATTAATTACACAATTCCTTTCTTCTCACACCATGCTTCTGTGAAAGATAGTACAGAAGATTAATAATGGGTTCAAATAGACTTCTGCATAGGTAGCAAGGCTCATTTCAACTTAGAAAGACTTTGTTTTTCATATCCCCTTAAGCCTTTAAATAAGTATTTGCAAAGAACACCAAGTTAATGAATACATATGTCTACTGTTCAGAGAATAGTCTGGACACCCAGCTGAAAATACTATTTATTTTTTCCAGATACCCAAAGGCTGAAAAGAAAAAAAAGATGCACCTACAATAGTCCAGGTGCTCAGCAAGTTCAAGCATATGCTGGGAGGCACTATCACTTTGCTGAGTCTTTTCCATGGACCTAATTATGACCTCACTTTACTCAGAATCCTCTCATCTTCATGCAAATGCTCTGTGGCATCTGTTCTCTTTACTCCTAGAGAGGTTTAGTCTTAACAGTGTGTGGGCTAAAACTGAGCTGCAAAACATCCATCTTATCAGCAATGATAATCTTTCATGAGCATTTACACACATTCCATCAAACAGAAAATAAAGAAACCTCACTTTAATAATTCTGTCACAGAGTGAATAAGGGATAAATCCTCCTTTCACATGTTACTGGGCTGTGAGTCCCTCTCAAAGATGGAATGGCATAAATACATAGTATTCGTGTGGAGGAGGCCCTAAACGCTAAAGATGACCAGACACATTCTCCTAGTCTCCAGCAAGATCATTACTGACCCAAAGAACAGGAAACAGTGTGGTGACCATGTGATTTCACACAACCCAGAACCCATCTTCCTCTGAAATCATATGAAGATACCCTCCCTGAAAGCAGTATCTAAAAGACTCACAGTTGAGTGAGAAAGGAAAATGAACAATTACAAAGATAAAGCATCTAAGCTAGTGAGGATAGAGGCATGGACATCAGCCTGGCTTCAGCAGCTAGTTCACTCTGTGTGTGCAAGGTGTATATGTGCATTTGCAAGTGTGCATGTGCATGTGTGTGCCTGTGTATGTATGTATTGAATATGTGTGCTTTTTGTCTATTTACAGGTTATGTGTATTTTGGTGTAAATTTATGTATGTGCATGCTTATGTGTGCATTGTATATGTGTATGTATTTGTGTGTATTTATATATATGTGTGTGCATGTGTATGTGTGTTGAGTGTGCATTTGTGTGTGTATCTGTGTATGTGTGTGTAATTGTACATATGAGTTTGTGTGTATATTTATGCATGTGTGTTTATGTATATTCTTGTATTATGTATATATGTGTGTGAGTGCATTCTTGTGTGTATACAGTGTAGATCATATATATGTCTATTTTTTGTGTGTATGTGTATATGTATTTGTGTGTAAGCATATGTATATGATTGCACTTTTGTGAATATACCAGTGAAGGCACCCATGTTTGTGTATATGAATATTTGTCTGCCTGTTTTCTGAGTCATGTACATATGTATGCTTCTGTATGTGCATGCACACACATGTTTATATGCATGTGTTTGAATATTTATCTGTGTGTGTATATATATATATATATACATTAGTAATATGCTTATGTATTTATCCATATGACTTCATGAGTATACTGTGTGCATGTGCATTTGTGTTTTTGTGTATGTATGCACATTGTACATTTCAATCTATGCAATCATAGACAAACAAAAACACTGAGTGAAACAGGACAGTTAGTAATGCAGGATGAAATGACATGATTATTGAGATGATTAAGGCAACATATAAAAAGGACAATGGCATTGTTTAAAGGGTGGCTGTTTGAATCAAGGGTCTTTATGAACTTGACTTTGATCTGAGCAATGTCAGACTGATATTACCACCTGCAGTATGTCACTGAATGGATGGTACTATGTGCCAGCTAGAACAAGAAAAATGAGTTCCCAAGTACATTTCTTATTGATCATGAATTAATTAATATTGTCTAAAAAAATCTACAAATATGATTTAGAGTTTGAACTATGTCAACTGGCATTATCAAGAACTAACAATTTTTCTTTCTCCATTACCTGTCCTCCCTAGTGTTAGACATGCTATGGGTCTTTCCAACCCATGGATTCATAAGAATTCAAGTAAACAACAGGCAGAGTTGGAGTTAAAGTATTCCTTCATAATTATCTTTTCATTGGAAGAAATAATTCATTCATGAAGTATTCTTATTTCCTTAGTAGTTTATTATTCCTTAGTACTAATTGTATGATTTTGATTATGTAAATTGTTCTAGAAGAGGGGATATGCTTTAAGCACAGTAAGTTATGAATACCTAATTATTATAGCCTTTCACCATAATAAAACAATTAAAATTTAAATTAAAGCACAATAAAATGAGAATACACTTTTATATACATAATGAAAACTAGCTAGGTGCAGCTATTTGTAAATAAGATGAGTGGGAAACATGACTGGGCTAATATGTGGAAAATTAAATTCAGAAAGCCCTTTCTAATATATGAATTAAAATGCAAAAAGAATTTCCTGCTGAATAACTTGCTGACGTTTTCATAAAGCATATAACTAATTTACAAAGGAAAGAGAGCAATTACATATGTCATGTGGGGATAAAATTAAGTATATATAAATATTATAACTGATGATTCATTTTAAGGAGGAGAAGATTATACTCTAAGGTTTCTTGTAGGGAAATATTGTACTACTGGACATTTGCACACACCAGCAAAATTAGTGTAGAGGATTATAAATCTGGGTGATGGAATTTCATTTTGCTTTGATATATTAGAGTTGGTATGGTAATAGTGGATTTAAGAACAAATGGTGAACCAACCAGCTAGTGGTCTCTAAGAGGATTCTATGCAGTACTCATGGTAAACTGGGACCTCAGTCATGTTCAAATTCCAACATTGACTTTATACAATTCAATGAAAGGGATCTTTATTAAATATTTAAAATCCCATGATGTTTCTAGATGTACTATTATACCTTTTTGACATAAAGTATGTGGCTCTTATGTCTTCTCTCCTTTGATCTACAATGTATATATCTGGAAATGATTCCTAACATCAGAAGCTTAAAAAAGTTGTGTTTTGTACTTTTCTTTCTCAAGTACAATGCATCCCTTTTTCATGGAAATTACCTCTAAACACTCAGTATTAGCCAGGAAAAGTCATTAGTCAAAGGGTTTCTAACTACAGGTCTCATCAGAAACTCAGGAAGCTGAAATAAAAAACAGAAAAGTACATTCACAAGTTAGAGCTGTAATACATGTGGAATACAATCTTTGATCAATTTTCTGTCCTCACTCAACCTAGCTATGACCTTTCACCTTAATATACAGTCATGAATTACAATTGGATTATAAATGAAAACACATTGAAGACTGTTTCTTTTACATTACTAGAGATTGAACTAAGAGCTTTGTCCAGGCTGTTCTAAGTACAATATTTTACTATTTGTGCATTATTCAAGAAAAATACTAGTGACATTGTCAGAAACACAGTTACCTCATTTTGCAACAACAATGTTGATAAAACTTAAATGAATTTCCTGTGGTCTCAGAACTAAACTCAGGGTCTGTCCTCAAGAGGACTTGCCTTGATGTGTCACAATCTTCTGTGTTTTACTAAAGCTTTTTCCTGTTAAAAACCACCATGAAAATTAAGCTAATGGTTTATCTGTCTATCTATCTATCTATCTATCTATCTATCTATCTCTTTCTCATCTATCTATCTATCTATCCATCTATATCATATCTATCTGTCATCTGTCATTTACCATCTACCAATATCTGTCTTCTTTTTTTAATTTTATTTATTTATTATTATGTATACAGTGCACACCAGAAGCAGGCACCAGATCTCATTACAGATGGTTGTGAACCACACCATATGGTTGTTGGGAATTGAATGCAGAACTTCTGGAAAGACAGCCAGTGCTCTTAACTGCTGAACCATCTCTCTAGCCTGGTATCTCTCTTCTATACATGATCGATAGTCACCTACCTTTCATCTACAGCCTACCTATTATCTATCTCTACCTACCTTCTGTATGTAAATGACACTTCTAGCACATGTTACTCATTTTTCTGTCATTTCTCTGTCTCCATGCCTGGCATGTGTTTATCCGTGTCACCTCCTTTGGGTCTTGCTACCATGTTCCCATTTGAATTGGACTTTTGGCGTTCTAGGAACTGTCTTTACTAGAATTACTTTTCCAATCACATGCTAATTTCTAGTCTCTCCTAGTGGACACTGTCTACAACATAACTCTTTCCCATAATTCTGAAGCTCTTTAAGGTATGTACAAAATGTAGTTTTCTGGTAATTAGGAACTCATGTTTTATTTCTATAGCAGCTATGTCTCTTGCTCCATGAAAACAAATTTATGAATGAAGATACCATGTTAGTCAGAAAAAGTGACTCTTTCAAAGATTCCTACTAGCATGGCTCAGTAAAAATAAACTATGAGTGCTGAACTCCACACAAAGAACTGCAGATAACTAAGGGACACTGAGAGTGGGAGAAATAGTCTTTCCTGGGATGAGCATATGAATTGCTTATCTAGAATCAAAGGCTAGCTTGAAAATATACATACAAGTAATGTTACACAGACTTAACACGTTGTATTTAGGAATCTATATATATATACATGTATACAAATACATGTGATAACAATTAATGAAAAAATTGGCCATGAATTTGAAAGAGAGTAAAGGGGAGTGTATGAGAGAGTTTGGAGGGAGGAAAGGGAAGGGATAAATGATACATTATCATTTTTTAAAAACAAATAATAAAAGTGTATAAAATGCAGATGGTTTTAACAAGCAACAAACATATAATGTGTGTGTGTGTGTGTGTGTGTGTGTGTGTATTGTCAAAAGTTACGCAGACATACTGCCACTGGTAATTACACTGGTGGTAATTATATCATAATTGCTTTAATACATAAGCCTGAAACTCCAAGGTGCACAAGTGTATTTGATCAGCTTACTGGCTGTGTTTTGACCAAATATGGACTTTTAAACCTGCTCTATGGAAATATCTTAAGCACCTCATTTCCTCAAAAGACGTATGCATGGCATCTCCAAGCATGTGAACTTTGAAACCTAACAGCATAATAGCTTTGTTTTCAGGAATATATTCTATGTTTAATAATGCATTGTAAAAGTCATATATTCAGATGCTAAGTTACAGAATGTTCAATTGAAAATCTTGAAAGTTTGACCTTTCAGGAAAATTATACATCCATGTGACCATGTGTGGGCTGTGGAAAATATTTCTTCACTCATCTTCCAATTGTTGGATCATCCTTAAATTCTTAGTTCACTCTTACACTAAAAGGTCTAACACACAGAGAAATGGATGAGATCTACATGAACAACCTGTACGACAGTGGGAGTAATGAAGGGCAAGATTTGAGGGAAAGAAAGCTTAGGGGAGCAGGAGATTCCAGCTGGATCAAGAACAAAAAGGGAGAATGAGGAATAACAGACCATGATAAATGAAGACCACATGAGAACAGGAATAGGCAGAGTGCTCGAGAGGTCCCCAGAAATCCACCATGATATATCCTCTGTAGACTGCTGGCAATGGTCGAGAGAAAGCCTGATCTGACCTAGTCTGGTGATCAGATGACTAAACACCCTAACAGTCGTCTTGGAACTCTCATCCAATAACTGATGGAAGTGGATGCAGAGATCCTCAGCCAGGCCCCAGGTGGAGCTCCAGGTGTCCAACTGTCGAGAAAGAGGAGGGACTGCAAAAGCGTGAATTGTTGAATCCAAGATTGCAAAAAGCACAGGGACAAATAACCAATCGAATGGAAGCACATGAATTATGAACCAATGGCTGTGGAGCCCCCAACTGGATCAGGCCCTCTGGATAAGTGAGACAACTGAATAGCTTGATCTGTTTGGAAGGCACCCAGTCTGTGGGACCAGGACCTGTCCTTAGTGCATGATCTGGCTGTTTGGAACCTTGGGCTTACACAGGGACACATGCTCAGTCTGGAAGGAGGGGATAGGACCTGCCTGTACTGAATCCACCAGGTTTAAATGAATCCCCAGGGATGTCTTGGTCCTAGAGGACATGGGAATGGAGGGGAGGGCCTGGGGGCAAAGTGGGGGTGGAGGAGTGAGGGGGGAGGAGAGGGGAACCCATGGCTGATGTATAAAATTAAAACCCATAATAATAATAAAATAAATAAATTTTTAAAAAGGTCTAACACATCATACTTTGAAGGTCAGTTTCCATACCTAATGCAAAGAAAAAATGTTGCTGATAGAATTGTTTTGTTCTTCAGCCCTCCTCCAACATGGTAATGCAATGATGTAAAATTAGCAAGAACAGTAGCTTATTTCAACTTCCTATCTGTATTTGTATCATGTTAGCATTGGTTAGCCTAGAGCCAACACTCAAAGAGTTTCCACTATGTTCCCATTCCATGATTGTGGGCTGGAATAAGACAGAACAGACTCAAAGACCATACACTCATGGGCTGGTATGGTAAGGGCTGGATGGTTTTATGTCAACTTAACACAAACTAGAGTCACTGGAGAGAGTGGGACCTCAGCTGAGAAAGTGTTGGTATAAGGTTGGGCTGTAAGCAAACCTGTAAAATATTTTCTTAATTAGTGATTAACAGTGGATGGCCCATCTAATTGTGGGTGGTGCCACCCTATGCTGATGGTCCTGGGTACTATAAGAAAGATTGCTGAGCAGGCCATAATAAAGAGCAAACCAGTAAGCAGCACCTCTCCATAGTCTCTGCATCAGCTTCTTTCTCCAGGTTCCTGCCCTGCTTGATTCCCTGTCCTGACTTCTTTTGATGATAAACAGTGATGTAGAAATATAAGCCACATGAGTCCTTTCCTACTCCATTTGCTTTTGGCAATAGTGTTCCATCATAACAACACTAACTCTAACTAAGGCAAGGTATAAAATAAAAAGTCTGTGATGAAGAGGTGAAGATGGGAATAAAGTCTTCCAAGTACAAAAATACATAGTTTAAAAATTGTCTGGACCTGGTGCGATGGCTTGCTGAGTAAAGGTGCCTGCTGCCAAGTCTGATTACCTGAATTCAATCCCCAGGACCCTCATGGTGGATGGAAAAAACCACATTTGTCCTGTGACTTGCACCCTCATATCATGGGACAACACACACGCTTATGTGCACACTTATATGAGTACAAAATAAACATATTGTTGTAGTTATGTCTAATATTGCAATGATGAAACGCTATGATCAAAGCAACTAGGAGAGAAAAAGCTTTATTTGGCTTATGTTTCCACATCTCTGTTCATCACTGAAGGAAATCAGGTCAGAAACGCAAACAAGGCAGAAACCTGGAGGCAGGAGCTGATACAGAGTCCAGGGAGTTAAGGATAGATTCCTTCCTTAGACTACTTACTGGATAGCTCACATGGCTTGATCACCATGCTTTCTTAACCCAGGACAACCAGAACAAAGAAGGCACCACCCACAATGGGCTGAGCCCTCCCTCATCAATCACTAATTAGGAAAATGCTCTAAAGGCTTGTCTACAGCCTAATCTTATGAAGGAAGTTTTCCAGTCAAGGTTCCCTCCTGACAGGTGATTGTAGCTTGTGTCAAATTGACAAAAAACCCACCCAGCACATACAAATAATATAGATTTAACATTTTAAGAAGAAAGTTCTATTGTCAGAAAGTTTGCAGATTAACATGGAAGTGCAGCAAAGGACCAAATCCTTCAAGAGGAGACAATTCAGAGCAAGTCCATGTGCACAAGCATTATCAGGACCAAAGAGCCAGACTAGTTACCACAAAGCTCATAAAGGCTTTCTGTAGCCTGTAGGTTCCCTGGTCAGCTCTCTTATATGAACCTCTGGCCACCAGAAATTTCTCTCATCATTCAGCAGTATGGATTTCTTGTTAGAGGAAAGAAATCCTTTCACTTTCCTCACAAACTCATAGTGCAAACTCTAAACAATAAAAGAATAAATCATGAAGTTGGTTTTTTTGTGCTTTTCTGAATCACACAGCATTTTCTAAGATTCTATCCTTAAGCTATGAGCCTGTGGAAATGACCGGATTAATGATAGATTTCATACAAAAAAAAGTGCAGCCCCAACTAAGGCATATTGTACCAAAGTGCAGAAATAGATTTGAGATTTTTTTTTTCAGAAAATTATTTTAATAGTTACAAAACATTTTTACAGAATCAGTGTAAAATAACAATTGATTTGATAATTATGAGAATTAGATTTGAGGTCCTGGCTAAAAGGGGCTGAAGTCAACCAAAGGCCTTGGCCTGCTAGCTCGGAGACCATCCTCAGGAGCCTGCCCTGCTGACATCTGTCATGCTTAGTTGATGAGATTACCAAGTCTTTTAAAAACAACAACAACAACAACCAAACTCTCTCTACTCATTCTTTGGAGGCTTGAAGTGAATTCCGCAGCGTTCATTAAACACATCCCAGCTCCTGACTATTCTGTCATCAATTGTCCTCATCCCCTTGAGTAATTCCTGGAACTAGGTGAACTCTTCACAGTTCACACCACCACTGGGTGCTGCCATCTAGATTTGAGATTTTTAAACTAAAGAATTAATACACAAAACACTGAGGGGAGACAGGACAAATGTCAAAGGCAAAATTATTAAGAACTCAACTCCATAATAAAAACAGAAATATTCTGTTTTGTTGCTACAGAAGTCTGTGCTCCAAGGGGAAGCCAAAAGCCTTGGAATTCAATCAGCATACAAATCTCTGCAACACCCTCTCATAGTTAGTTACACCTTAGCTGTGTTTCAAAGGTATTCTGGAAAAATTACAGCCTGCATTGAAGTCTTGGTTCAAGGACAAGGAACACTGAAGTCCATCTTTTCTTCCTCTAAAATCACAAATTAGTAATTCAACACTGTCTATGGAAATCTAACCAAATGCCTGCTACAACACCTCTTTAGAACCAGGTAGAATAGATATCCAATTCACTGAACCTTCTCAGAAGTATGATTAGTTGTAAAGTCTCTTTAATTAAAGGCTTAAAAGCACTCTACTTTCTCTGGTAAGATACGTCTAAGTAGGAATTGATTCATTTTTTCCAAACTGCAGAAAGAAGCTCAGGTGCATGGCAGTAAGATCACTGAAGGGATCACTGAAGATCACTAGGGAGGAGACCATGGATCTAATAGATGGCAACTTATGCAGGCTCCCCATGGAGAATTAGAAGGTCAACAGCATCCATGAAGTCCTTCTGAAGATCCACAGGTTAGGAAATGTGAGTGCACTTGGGACAAAATCTTAACCAATCTTATGTTTGAAACTTCAAATAACCCAGCAATAAACAGAGGAGCAACGACAGGTGCTTTCCTCAAAGTCCTCACAAAGCACAGATTTGAAAAATGTCATCAGTTAGTGAAACAGTTTTGTTCTGGCCATAACAAGGCCTTTGCACACATGAACTCAGCAACTGTCTTTGCATGCACAAGATCTGTTCTAGATCAAGCCAGACAAATCTTCCAGCATTGTTTTGTAGCTAGAGCTTTCTTGCCTGGCCCACAGTCAGGACAAATCTCTCTCACCCGCCAGGCCCAAAGATGCTCAGACCCAACCAAGTAAATACACAGAAACTTACATTGCTTACAAACTGTATGGCCGTGGCAGGCTTCTTGCTATCTAGTTCTTCTATCTTAAATTAACCCATTTCTATTAATCTATACTTTGCCACATTGTTCGTGGTTTACTGGTACCTTACATCTCACATGTCATGACGCCGGCTGGCTGGTCTCTCTACACCCAGCCTTCCACTTCCCACCATTCTCCTCCTCCTTGTCCCACCTACCCTATCCTTCCTGCCTGGCTACTGGCCAATCAGCACTTTATTTATTTTAACCAATCAGAGCAACACATTTGACATACAGAACATCCCAAACATTGGGTTTTTTTCTCCTCCCCTCTAACCCTGTTGGACCTGCCCCTCCTAGGAAGGTGAGCAGGGGAGGCAGCCACTCCCACGACACTTAATTTGCAGGTGGAGTATAATTGGGCCAAATCTTGCTAATACAAAGTGACCTGGGAAGGCACCCAGGGAATGCACAAGTGTTAGATGTTGAGTAATCCCTTTCTTGGCAGTAGGAACAAGGTGGCCCTGGACCCTCACCCAGTCCTGCTCTTTGGCTTTGGCCATGCTCATGTGGTCCAGTATCAGATGCTTATAGTCCCTGGTAGAGCAGCTCCCTGAGCACAGATCTTGAGCCTACAGATTGTTGCCAGCCAGGGCAGGGACCCAGCTGTTCCTGCAGCAGATCTTTCAGTACCTCAGCCTGTTGGGAGGCCAGAAAGGGCTCTGAGGATATAAGTGATATGGCCATGGTGGCGTGTAAAGGCCTCCGGCAAGCCAAGGCCTTGCATCTGCTGTGCCCCAGGTTCCCCAAGCCTTGGAGGATGGGACATGAAGAGAGTGTGAGGTGATGGTGAGGCTGGCACACAGAGACCCATGGCAAGGGCTTCACACCTGGGTGTGTAAACTGTGTCTCAGTTGAAGCAGAGCCTTGGATGGCAGGGGCTTGTAGAGGGCGTGGGCCTCAGGAAGAGCACAGGTAGAGGGAGGAGTGGCAAGCGCAGGTTATGGTCAAGAGGTTTTACACCTGTCACATCTCCTTAAGCTACAGGAAGATGGCCTGGGTGGACCTTCAGGGACAAAGTGGATGAAGAAGAGACCCCTGGAAAGGCCCTGGTGAAGAGGTGCTGCACCCTGGTCCACAAGGACCGAGTGAGGGCAGGAAAGGGTGGAGCTGGCATGTGGAAGTCTGCAGTCAAACAAAGGGCCTTATACACCTGAGTCTGGGAAGATGACTCCAAATTCCCTCTCTGGAGCCTACTTGGTAGTAGGAGAGAATTGACTCCAAAGAATTCTCTGACTTCCACTCATGTGCTGTGGCACTTGCACCCTCACCCATACACAGGCAAAATAAACAAATGAAAGCAAAAGGCCTTGGACCCGCCATCCCTTGAGCTCTGGGTGAGTGTGTGGAAGAGCAAGGGTGACAGGGCACATGGAGGGCTTATGCCTGGTTCACTCGAGAGCAGGAGGCAGGGCTCAGGGAAAAGAAGGTTCACGAGTGAACACCTGGAGGACTGGGCCTGTGAAGGGTGTCCTGGGTGGATCTTGCAGATTTCTGGTCCACAGGACTACACCTGTGTGGAGGCAGGATGGGGCATCTGGCACCAAGTGAAGGGATGTCAGCTTCCTGCAGAGAGGGGTGAAGGTCCATAACATTCCTCACTCGGGTTGAACAAAGACCAGGCAAGGACATGATGGGTAGAGCACTCTCACAGAAATCTACCATCTGAGAGCCTTACCACTTTAATACCTGGGGCACTGAACTCCAGGTTAGGGAGTGCAGAAGGGTGGGACCATGTTGGTCCTTCAAAGGGTTTTGATTGACAGGTCCTACATTTTCTTCATCTCTTCCACAGGCGGGATGAAGGGAGAGGATTGAGGGCTACAGGGAGGACCACAGTAGAAAATCCTTTTGCCTAGCTCACCTCACAACTCCTGCAAGACAAGAGATGGTGGAAATGAGTGGAAGCCTTGGTCAGGAGACAGTAACATGGACCCATTTCCTGAAGGAGTAGGAGGAGAAATATCACCTCCTCACCTACTGTGGACCTCACCAGAGGACAGCCTCTAATATAGGCCAAGTGCTGATTGTGAACACTGGATCACAGTACCAGATCTCAGGTTAACGCACAAGCTGGAATCACTGGGAAGTCTGGTTTTCTTTAACACACATACACTGAGGTGCCTGTGCTCAAGGTTCTGACTTCATGGGCCTGAGTTCCTGAATGTGTGCAAATATATAGACACACATTTGTACAAATACAAGTTTACATTCTATGTACACATTTAATAGGAAGCTGAATAAAGGTAGCTCAGACATAGAATGCTTGGCCAGCACTGGTAAGGCCTGGGTTTCATCCCTAGCCCAAACTACCAGGCTACAGACAAAGTTGCCTGGACATTAGCAAAGAGCCCTGAACCCCAAGGAGAAACTCACCCTTTTCAGACCACACACTTGCTACTTTCTGAAACTTCTTTCTCTTCCTAACTTACCATTTTCACTATTTTCCCAAACTATTTTAACTGTATGTCAAATTTTCTTTTTGTACATTTATGAATTCATGCTGCACTGCCCAGAGTAGGTCTGAATTTCCGGGCACAAGTCAGCCTCCTGCCTGAGATTCCAGAATGCTAGAGTCACAGGCAGGTCAAGCAACACCTTATAGGTAAAGAAATATAAAGATAAAATTAAGGAAGGTACTTGTTCACTCAGAGGGAGTTATACGGAATGCAGTAAAGAGTCAGCCTCTTCCTCTTCCTACATTTCCCCAGATGCAAGTTAGCGTAACTGTCTTGGCCACCAGCAGGCTTCACAGTGGTCAAAAGAGCCTGTCCAATAGAAACAGAGAAGTGGAGCAGACATGCAGATGCTAGGCTCAGTTTCTCTCTGGGGAAAATATAAAGATCATTCCTCACAAGGACCTTTAGGACAAACCCTTCTTGTTCTCCTCTTGGGCCTTCAGAGCCACTATTCACAAGGCAATGCCAGTGCAGAGCCCTGTGTGTGCTTTGGACACAGAGGAGTTGCTACCACTCTGGGCATGGCTGGAAGCCAGAGCAGACAGGGCCAGAGGAGCCTCAACTAAATTTTGTGTACAGTCTGAAGTTCTGACACCGTTTCGCCATCTGCTGAGGGTCAGGTTAGAGAGAACTCTCTGTGGAGTGAGGAGGGAGTCAGAAATCCTGTCTTCACCTCACTGGGCACTGCACACATAGATGATAGGATCTATGTGGGAAACACAGTGGGCACTGCACACTAGATGATAGGATCTATGTGGGAAACACAGTGGGCACTGCACAGCTGGAATATAGGATCTATGTGGGAAACACAGTGAGCACTGCACAGGTGGATGATAGGATCTATGTGGGAAACACAGTGGGCACTGCACAGCTGGATGATAGGATCTGTGTGGGAAACACAGTGGGCACTGCACAGGTGGATGACAGGATTTATGAGGAAACTTGGTTCTAAATTCACCCTCTATAGGTACTTGACTATATAGGGTCTCAGGAAGTCCAGACTGGCCTTTAACTTGCTGCCATTGAGGATTACTTTGAACACCTGATCCTTGTGCCTCCACCTCCCAAGTGGGGAATCCCATGCATGTACCTTGAGGCAGAGTCTATGCAGTGGCTCCAATCCCCCATCAGTCCCAAGAGGGTCTTTTCTAGCTACTGCCATTTCACAGAGGAGGAAGTAGACATGGGAAGCTGGCCGCTCCAGCAGCATAGCCTAAGGTGGGGCTGCACCCATCTACCTTGTCTGGCACAGCCCATGAGGTAAACTGGGGGTCTGATAGCAAGGATAGTTCCTATTCTAGAGAATATAGGAGCTCTGCTATTGTCTAGACAGATGGAGTGGGGACAAAGTAAAGGTGGCCAGGAGGCTTTCAGAGCAGGAGAGGAATTTCTGGGGGGGTGACATAACTCAGTTCTGGTGACCTTTTTCAGAGGTGTAATGAAAGGTGTATAAGAGCCAACCTGAGGAGGACCTAGACTCCAGTCCTGGAATCTGTAAGGGATCTAAGGGAGAAGACTGTGAGAAGATTGGATTTGAGGAGGCTCTAAAGGCTCTAGGGGGTTGGAGAAAATGCTCAGTCAGTAAAGAGCTCAACCTCAGGAGCCTGAAAACATGAGTTTGAATCTCTGGAATCCATGGATAAACCCAGTCACCAGCTCTAGCCTGGCCCATGTGGCAGTTTCTGGTCATTGAGAGACCCGGTCTCAGAAAGTGGAAGGTACCTGAAAAGGCAGAATCCAAGTTTGTCCTTTGACCTCTATACCTAATGCTACACACACACACATGCACCCATGCATACAACAATGCACAACTCCAAAATGGTAATGGGGTCTAGCTCCTTTAGGCATGTAAATGTAGTTGGAAGGTTTCTCTGGTCCCACCAAGCCCCTGCAGTCCAGTGGCCTACTTATAAAAGAATCACTTAAAAGCTTATATTAATTATAACTGCTTGGCCATTAGCTCTGGCTTATTACTGATTGGCTCTTACACTAAATTTAACCCATAATTCTTATCTATGTTTAGCCACGTGGCTTGATACCTTTTCTCAGTTCTGCCTTGTCATTTTGCTTTCTCTGTGTTTGGCTGGAGACTCCTGACTCTGTCCTTCCTCTTTCCAGAATTCTTTTTATCTGCTCATCCCACCTATACTTCCTGCCTGCCTACTGGCTGATCAGTGTTTTATTAAACCAGTGTACAAAAGCATTTTCCCATAGCATGCAGAGAGGTGAGGTAAGAAGCAGTTGGGAAATAGACCCTGCAGCTCACAGACTCCTTCTGCAAAAGGAATCCACAGAAGCATCCCTTTTCTAAAGCTCATGGGCCTTCCCACCTCCTAAGGGTAGCCAGCACTCTTCTCTCCTAGCTCTGGCATTAGTGCATTTTGAGCTGTGGTTAGTTTCCCATGGCAGCAGTAGAGCCATTGATAACTGGCTCTTGGGAAGCCTCTAGCAGTGTCAATCTATTGGGTGTGGTGAGGGTACAGGGGCATAGACAAAAGGTCCTAGAAATGAATACAAGGACTAGTCAAAAAATGTAGCACTGGATTACACTATGGAGGATTGATGAGGAGACTGGTCAGAGGACGGAATATTGTACACTTTCCTCTAATCAGCCAATCCTCCCCATCCCTACATTGGTGTTCAGGTCCAGGAAATGTGTTAAGTATAGAGGCACTTGCTGTCCCAGCCTGAGGACATGAGATCAACTCTTGAGCCCATGTAAAGATGGATGAAGAGAACTAACTCCAAACATGTCCTCTGACTTGAAAACAGGCACCTATAAAGAAATATACATCCACATGTGCACACACACACACACACACACACACACACACACACACAATCCCAAGCCCATACACATCCATACATGGAAGCACACCTGAATGTGAACACACAGGCATACATGCCCAAGCACACATGAATAATAAGCACACAACTTCAAGTACATCCTCACACTCATGAAGATACACATTCACATGGCACACACAAATATAAAAGCCTCCCATGGGGCTGAAGATACATGTAGATATCCACACATTTAAACAGGCTTTTTTGTAATGGGTATGAGCTATTCCTCCACTGTGTTCTTTTTTGCCTGAGAAACTGCCCCTTGTCCCCAGAAAAAAACAGGCCTGGTTGTCACTTCATGAAAACTGTGAGATCTCTGGCTCCTTCCTTGTTTCGGGCTCCCAGCACAATGTGTGGCACCCCAACACCTAATCAGTCATGTTCTCTCTCTCAGAAATCTCTGGATGAGAAGCCTGGGAGCCCTGGAATGCCAACAGCACAACCTGTGTGGTGGCCAGTGTTACAGCCTGCTACTGCTGCTCAGCTATCCATATCACAGATGGAGGCAGATGCATGAAGTTCCCTCAGGGCAGATGGGGGTAAGGCACTAAAGCATTAATGATAGGCATGTTTCTTCTCCCAGCTAACTGAGAACCCCTGTCTCCTCAGATGGGTCCAGTCAGTCTATGGAGAACTTCCTACCACTGTTCCCTCTAAGGCTCTGTCAACAGTTGAAGAAGAAGTGGCCAGAGAGACAAGAGCACTGACCCTGGCTTGCAAGCTGCAATGTGTTCATAGTCACCTGCACCTTCCATGACATATCCAGTGTCTTTTGGCTTTTGCTAGCCACCGTGATGTTTGTGGCTCCTTGCTACTCCAGAATGTCAGCACCCTAAATCTCTAGCTCTGGTCTAAACAGATCATAAATATCACTGCCATTCAAAGGTCAGGGAAGCTAAGGCAGGAGAATTACCAAATATCTGTGGCTAGACTGCCTTGTATAGATATTTTTACCTCAAAAAAAAGCCTGACTAAGTGTCTATTTAGAAATATCAGATCACTCCACCTCTCAGAGACTACTAATGTCATTTACCATGCTAAAAAGAAAACAGCAGCAGCAGCAGCAGCAGCAGCAGCAGCAGCAGCAGGGAGGAGACACAGCTCCATGGTCACCTGTATTAAGGACAGCACATGAGCAGTTCTTTGCAGTTTTTGATAGACATGTAACAGCTTCTCAGGAGGTGTCCCCCTCCTCTCTAGAATGGCCTTATTTGAGGTAAGTTCCCACTGTGGATTCCAAACAGGCTAAAAGTCATGGTACAATACTGCCCCTCTTCTGCAGTACAGGAAACTCAAGTGTGAACCAGCAAACCCAGCAAGCTTTTTCTTTTTGTCTTCTGAATTACCTAAATTACCTTGGACCTCAGTGAAAACAAAGAAGATATTAGCCACCATCCAGTCCTAAAACTTCAGGAAGCCCAGGACATTTGTCACTGGAAATTCATCACTGAATTTCCTCATCCCATGATGAGCTTAGAGCCTTCAAACATTGCTTAAATTCTGTATTTACCTAAGACAAGGTCATGTGTTCATAAACACAGTTCGTCTTTGGCCTAATAAGCTCCCAGTGCTAGGCCTGAGAGGGCCATGCTTCAGGACTATAAATTATAGCAAGAATGGCAGTGACTTCCTGTCTCCCATTTTCTTCATCAGACCCTCTGTTTGTCACCCCAGGGTCTACCTGGAAGCCTCATGCAATGCCCACAAAAAGAGTGTCACTGTGGTTTGTCTGGTGCAAACTGGGAGAGCTGATGGCTGAGGTGAAATACAACACCATGTGCACTCGTTTAAAAAATTCCATGTTCCCCTTTCTCTTGCTGCCTTGTAGCAATTGCCTTAAGGTTCAATAGAACTCTAAACTCTGCAGTTCTCCTTCCTGGACTTGCTCTTCCAGTGCCCTGGTGCTGGGAAATGCAGAATGATGGACCTGCCTCAAGACTGAGCACAATCTAGCAAGACCCATACAAGTTTCAAGAGCACCAGTACAAGTTTCAAGAGTCCTGTGCTTACAGATTTCTATTTTTCTTGCTTTTTTTATGTGAGTGTTTGTCCTTCATTTAGGTATATGCATTTCTGGTGACAGCTGAACTAGAGTACAGAGTATTGTGACCTACCATGAGGGTACTTGAGATGCAAACTCTGAACCTCATGATTTAGCTCAATTCTCTTCAGCAAGGAGACTTATCAAACTCTGTGTACACTCGTTAAAGTGAGTGGTGCTCTAGGAGACACTGGCAATGCAGAGA
>NW_023414004.1:0-8757 GCF_903995425.1 Onychomys torridus | reverse complement strand
AACCGGAGAGAGATATCCTCACTCTCAGAACTCCTGGTTCTGCCTGCTCTGTGAATGCAGTAATATCATTGGGGTACCTAGGACTTTCTTTTTCCTTCTTCCTTGCTGAAGACTTAAAGGGTCAGACTGCATACACCTCTGCCTCACTTAGCTGAATATTTTCTCTGCCCCAAACAGTTGTACCTAGTAGCTCCCATTGTGTTGAGAAGCATTGCTGCAGGTGCATTAGTTCCCCTGTCTATCTCATATTAACACTGGGGAAGTGGGAACAATTGATTTCCTGCTGTAATCCACTCACTTTACCCATTGTGATTTGTGGGGCATCCACACTAACTAGGAATATTAGGAAAACTTCTTTCCCTGCTTGGAAGGATGAACAGGGTCCTGCTTGTGCTCTGTACAGATGGTGGCCAAACCTCTCTGGATGTAATCAGATGGACTCAGAATCCTTGGTGGTCTGTCTGAGAGGAAAGAGTGAAGAGGAGATTCTGGCTATCACCAAGGTTTGATTGCATGATGCTAGTGTCTTGGAAGGGGTCTGATAGGAAGTAAAACAGAAAGTCCTTTCTACTCAGGTGTAGTTGGAGAGCTTCTTTATAGCCCCCACCACGCCCTGTTAGTCCAACAACCCACTTATAAAATAAACACACAGACATTTATATTATTTAAACTGTTTGGCCATTAGCTCAGGCTTACCATTGTCTAGCTCTTACTCTTATATTTAACCCATTTCTATTAATCTATACTTTGCCATGTGGCTCATGGCTTACCATTACCTTATCTCTTTCTTGTCATGGTAGGGGCTGGCAGTATTTCTCTGCCCCAGCCTTCACTTTCCAATATTCTCCTCCTCCTTGTTCCCCCTACCCTATCCTTCCTGCCTGGCTACTGGCCAATCAGCACTTTATTTATTTTAACCAATCAGATCAACACATTTGACAAACAGAACATCCCACAGCACTCAGGGACAATGTAGCTGATGTACATGTCTTGATGCCCTTGTAGCTGTCAATGGAAAATAGATACAAGTCCAACTAATTCAGGGATGTGAATGGGATATCATGGGATTATTTGACATCAGAAAATATCTTGTCCCTGAATTTGATCCCTCACCTTGAATGCCCTTCAGGTCTTCAAAATCATGCCTGCTGTGGTGGATGGGGTGTTCTTTCCCAGGCATCCTGAGGAGCTGTTGGACTCTGCTGATTTTCGACCTGTCCCCAGCATCATAGGTGTCAACAATGATGAGTATGGCTGGGACATCCCAACTGTAAGTCCAGATACAACTCCTTGATTAAGTGATTGGATGGGAGAGGGTGCTCAGAGTTCCACAGCCACAACTACATCTTATTTGAAAATCAATTTGAACCTTTCCATCCACCTCTCAGTACCTGTGCAACATTGATACTGGGGAAAAGATGGACAGAGAGACCATTCAGGCTGTTCTACAGAGCACACCAACACAACTGGTAAGACTCTTAATATTGTGGGCCAATGCAAAGGGAACTTCTAGTTATCTGCCATTGCCAAGAGCCACCTGAGCAAAGAATGAGGTATACTTCTGTTTTGTAATGGTGTTCCCTTTATTTGTCCTTTACTCTATTACCTTCTCCCATCTCAGATCCCCCTCTCTTCACCTGACGAGACTGATTCCTGGTGTTGAAGTTTTCCTAACACATCTTTACTGGATCTCTCTGAACTAGATGGTGCCTCCTGGTGTTGCTGACATTCTGATAGAGGAGTATTTGGGAGACAGTGAAGATCCTGAGATTCTCCTAGCACAGTTCAAGGAGATGATGGAAGACTTTGTATTTGTGGCCCCTGCCTTGCAAGTAGCACATGTTCAGAGTGAATACATCTATGAATATGCCTTTGGGTTGGGACTCTAGCTATCGGTAGAATACTTGCTTCATATGCATAATGGCACATGTTTAATCTCCAGGAGTGTCTCAAAGAAAAAGAGTCTTAATTCCAAGGAGATATCTCAGAGCCATGGTTCCAAGGACAGCCCTCTGGTGTCTTTATTTGTTCTTTAGCTCCAGGCTTCTGAGGACTCTTACCTCAGTAAATCCTCATGTCTAGTGTAAGAGCATGATACCTTTACCAGGCACAATGAGGAAAGTGAGGTAATGATGCGCTAGAACTTCCCCTAACTACTCAAGGTCATGATTTAACCAAGGCTTTCCAAAGGCTCATGGTTTAGCCTTGTAGTCTACACTCTCCTAAACTCTTGCCATTGTGACAACTTTAGATCAAGGTATCTTATACAAAAGATGAGGCAGTATAAGTCCAGGTAAGAGGCTCCTATGTCACGATGTGCCTACACTTCCAGGTCCTCTTGCCCCCGTCTACTTCTATGAGTTCCAGCATTCACCCAGCTTCTTAAAAGATGTCAGACCACCTCATGTGAAGGCTGACCATGGTGATGAGATTTTCTTTGTCTTTGGATCCTCCTACTGGGGCAGCAAATGTGAGTTTTCCTTTTTTTCCATTAGTAGGATGGGGAGCCAGGTGAGTACAGAAGGTTGACTGAGCTCACTGTCCAAGTGAGGAAACAGGTTCTTGCATAGCCTGTCACAGCCACCTTGTAGCTCTAAATGATGTACTAGGATTATAATTTGAATCCTTTCCATTTCAGACTGTACTTTCTGTCCCTGTCCCCACCCTTATCATGGTGTCAGGCCTGGCATCAAAGAAGGACAATTAATGCCATGATGTTTCCTTAAATGACTATGCAAGAGCAAAGAAAGGGCCTCTGGATTGAGAATAAGCTGAGGTGGAGTTGGTAGATTCAGTTAGAGGCTGTGGCAAGCTAGGGGAGTGTTCAAAATGGAAGATCCTGAATCCCAGCAGATGGGGAACATGCACACTGCAGTTAGGATGTAGCTGGGATTGTGGATGTGGCAGGTGTATCGGGTGCCCGGGACCTGAATCTTTCTTTTCCTCATGGCCACAGTTGACTTTACTGAGGAGGAGGAGCTGCTGAGCAGGAGGATAATGAAGTACTGGACCAACTTTGCAAGACATGGGTGAGAAGACACACCCCCTGAATCTCTCAGGTCCTCCTCCTGTTTGTGGTAGCTTCAGGAGCATTATAGTTCCTTTATCACATGACAGGTTATTCCTCAGGGGGAGGTTCCTCTCACACAGTGGTCCCATATGAGTGTCAGTCAATAGTCATCTCCCTGTGACCTGGCATGTGTGGCCAAACTGCTCTAGTTTTATATACATGAGCCTGTTATAGAAAGAAAGGAAAAAAACATCCCAGGTGGTCTTGACCCTGATGGAGTGACACTACTAGGAGTTTCTTTTTTGCCTCTATCCTGAGACCATCCTTCTGTTTTCTTTAATTTTGGCCTGCTTCATACACCATATTGACCTAGAGTAGAGGATCAAGTCTGGGCACAGCATAACTCATAGTGATACTCACCACACTCTAACATGGGGGTTTCTCCACAGGAACCCCAACAGCATGGACCTGCCCAACTGGCCTGTGTTTAACCAGGATGAACAGTACCTGCAGCTAGACTTCCAGCCTAATGTGGGATATGCTCTGAAGGCTAACAGGATGCAGATGTTTACCAAGACTCTTCCCCAGAAGATCCAGCAGCTGAAGGATGTTGAGAAGAAGCACACAGAGCTGTAGCATGTTATGCACAATACTGGAGTGCTCTGAGTAGAAGTGGAGTCAACCTAAGGTGCCCACACACTCAGAATAGAGGGGTGACTCCATCTTTCATGGGTCCATGCATCCCCTCTTCATGTATCTGTTCAGCTAACACTTAAGTGTGTCACTGGTACCTTGTTTGTCTGGGTTCTGTCTTGTTTCACATATTCAATAAATTCCCCATGACAGTGTATTTGTGTGAGCCCCAGTGGATGCCAACGTTGCTTTCTATCCTAGGGTACCTACATCTCTTCCTGTCTTCTTCACCTCATCTTCTCCCAACCCTCTTTCTCCTCTTTCCTAAATCCTAAATTTCTTCAAATGAAACAAAAGCTTTGGATGATTGTAGTTAGAGTTTTCCTGCCTGGCCCAGTCAGGACAAATCTCTCTTACCCGCCAGTCCCACAGTCCCTCAGACCCAACCAAGAAAGCACATAGAAACTGACCTCAGAAGGATATAATATTACCTGAGAACCGGGAGAAGGATGTCAGCATTTTTTGGGACTCTTGCAAGAGTAGACAGAGACAGCTGGCAGCCTGGACAGTCACCTAATGTTCCTTTGTAAAGTTGGGGCATTTGTCTTTAGCCCACAGGGCTAGAGTCTCTCGGTCACTTCTCTCAGTGTTTTGTAGAATGTCTGGCAGTTTTCTCTGTAAAGCAGGAACCTGAAGGACCATTTTGTCAAGCAAAGTTTAGTGGTCACCTTTCTATGGGTCCTGCATGTCCAGTTGATCAAGCAGTCCAGGCAAGAACAGTTTCTTGTACAAATGGCTATTTTTGCCAAGGTGAAGATATGAAGTGTCTTTAATGCCCATCCTCTTCTCTGAAGTAAATCAGTGCTGCCAGGAACAGACATGTCTCACTGTCCAGAAAGTCTAAATTTTAAAAGTATTTTAAATGCCATATTCTGTAGGTCTTTGAAGTATTTGAAGATTACCTATCTATCTGAAACATCTCTATGCATATCTAGAAGACTTCACTAACATGGCTATGAGTATGATTATCATAGATGACTAATTATTAATCTATTTTTAATTATCCATTTCAATTTAAAATGAGCTATACAAACATAATACCTTAAACACGAGTAGAAATTTATACACAGTATAACAAAATTAACTTTAAGTTTGTATCAATAGACTAAAATCTATACTAATGTAAAACATTTTAAACAAGTTGTTACTTTTTAGAAGTTCCTTAATCTACCTTTCATCCTATTATATCTATATCATATCCCCTTTTCTTCTTTGGAAAGAGATCGCATTTATAATCAACCTGCTTTAAATAAAAATATTGGTTTTTTTTTTATGTCCCACAACAGAGGGCTCTTCTGATTTGGGACACAAAAATCTCTTAACCTTTTCTTTTAGCAATATGTCTGGGTTTAGAGAAGGAGTGAGCCAATTCCATCTCCAAAGCCAGCTTGATAATTTTCAGAATGTGGGCGTGGTTTCTCTTACTACTTCCTGCTGGAGGGGGGCACTGTATCTTATGGGGACACAAAGAAAATTTTAGGATTATGGAGTAGTCCGTGAGGGTAAACTTCTGAGCCAGTTGCCTTGAAACCATTCTGGATGTTGGATCATCTGGGCCATTGTGTCATCGGAGATGTTTCAGGTGGTCTTGGCTGATCAAACCTGATGTATCTTAATCTGGAACAAATCCACAGCCTCTGGCTTTCTGTGGAAACAAAAGCAGAGACTCTTTTTCAAAGCAACATATCCTTATATCCAAATTTTGAAGTCAAGCTACCTTTAAAATTTACATATTTGTTTAACTCAACAGCTTTTATGATCAAATCTTTTTCTGCAGTCAAAAATCCCAAAGACAACATAAACCAGATTTTCTGTGTATATCCATCTTTGTAGCTGTGGCTACTGGCTCCACCCACCTCAGCTTTCCAACTTGGTGGTGGTACAGTTTACTGCCAGCTCTGGGTCTGGAGCCATGTGTACCATCAACTATCAGAAGCAGTTCTATCAAAGCAGTTTATAGCCCAGAAACCTTTTGTTGTTGTTGTTGTTTTTAACTAGCAAAGGCTAAATCTACCATACAGCAGAGTAAAGTACTGCTTGTAGATTCTTCATTCCCACCATACTGTAGGTCAGACACACACGCCAGGAACCCACCAGGAACCCGCCATAGTAGCTCAAACTGGCAGGCTGCCAGTAACTTGAGAGAGACAACTAGGACGCTGTTTTTAGCTCCGTTTAGAATCTTTTTTTTCCTCAGGTTTTAGGTGGAAATTCTTGCCCCACGTTGGGTGCCATTTTTAGTTAGAGTTTTCCTGCCTGGCCCAGTCAGGACAAATCTCTCTTACCCGCCAATCCCACAGTCGCTCAGACCCAACCAAGAAAGCACATAGAAACTTACATTGTTTAGAAATTGTATGGCTGTGGCAGGCTTCTTGTTATCTCCTTCTTCTATCTTAAATTAACCCATTTCTGTTAGTCTATACTTTGCCACATGGCTTGTGGCTTACCAGTGTCTTTACATGTTGCTTTTCATGGCGGCGGATGGTGGTGTCTCTCTCCAGCCTTCTGCTTCCTAGAATGCTCTTCTCTCTTGTCCCACCTATACTTCCTGCCTGGCCACTGGCCAATCAGAACTTTATTTATTTTGACCAATCAGAGCAACATATTTGACATACAGAACATCCCATAGCAGATGATTTTGAACACATTAGGTGTGGGTGGGTATTAAAACCCTGTGTACATCTCTCAGCAAGTCCCTACCCATTATCTATGAGTTGATTATAACCTGATTAGTAACAGCACTGGTGTCTTAGTATATTCTAGATGCCATGAAAAAAAATCACAGTAAACTGCAAGCTGAGTGTTGTGACAGATGTGTGGCCCTACTACTAGCAAGACTGAGGTGGAGGGTCTAATGAACTCAGAAATGCAAGGGTAATTTGTTCTAAATATGGACACTGCATGTAAATATATAATAACTAGACAGCTGAGTATCTACATCACTATGTATTTAAGTAGGTATCATAAACGGTATGGCTTATAAACAACAGAAATTGGTTCCCAGATTTGGTGATCATGAATGTAGCTAGAGTTTTCCTGCCTGGCCTACAGTCAGGACAAATCTCTCTCACCCACCAGGCATGTATGGCCATGGCAGGCTGTTTGCTAACTGTTCTTATATATTAAATTAACCCATTTCTATTAACCTATCAGTTGCCACATGGCTTGTGGTTTACTGGTACCTTACATCTGCTTCTCATCATGGTGGCTGGCAGGCTCTCTGCCTCAGCCTTCCACTTTCCAGAATTCTCCTCTCTCCTTGTCCTGCCTATACTTCCTGCCTGGCTACTGGCCAATCAAGTTTATTTATCAATCAATCATCCATAGCACATGAAGTTCAGGATTAAGATGCCATTAGATTTGCCATGTGGAGAGGGCTAACTCTCTGATTCAAGGATTGCCCCATGTGTTCTCCTTGGATAAAATAGACAAACAATGGTGTTAATTGCCTGGCCACTGCTCAGTGGACCCAATCTTATAATCATGACATTGGACGTCAGGCTGTAACATACAAGTATGAGCCACAAAGACTTTCAGAATCCAAGGTCATCCCATCAGCCAGCAAGGTTGCCAACAACTGAAAACCTGACTAGCTATTGTCTCCATAGATTTTCACCTATGATTGATGGTGTAACAATCCACTTATTTATTTCTGTCCTCAAATGGGGAAAGGAGCTTTTTTTTTTTTTTGTGAGAAGCATGTCTTGGCATGTTCATTTGTGCTTTGATACTGGACATGTGTGTGTGTGTGTGTGTGTGTGTGTGTGTGTGTGTGTGTGTGTGAGTAGAAGAACCACTTTAGTTCCTTGCTATCTGCTTACATCAAGGTTTTTTTTTTTATTATTCCAAGGGCTCTACATATGTTGTGAGACCCTATTTGCATGATCACAGCACAGATCAGTGAAGATGTTTGACTGTGGGTTGTGTAGATGAGGTATAAGGTGTTCAGCAGAAGAAATGGCCTCCCTGATCACTGCATGGAGGGCCCTTTGATCTTTCTCAGTCCCTAGCTACTTCTTGCTTCCTCCTGGAACTCATATTCTCCTTGGTCCTCTAGCTTATTAATTTTCTTTTCTTTCTTTGTGTTTTTAAAAAATTCTTGCTTTTTTCATTTAAGAAATTTTAAAAATTCATTTTATGTACTAACCACAGATCCACCTTTCATCCCTCCTCCCACTCCCCCCAGCTTTCCCTCCCCTGACCCACCCCCTATCCCCTCCTCCAAAAGTGTAAGGTCTCCCATGGGGAATCTGCAAAGAGTGGTAACTTATTTGAGGCAGCATGAAGCCCCTCCCTCCTGCATCAAGGCTGAGAAAGGTGTCCCGTCATAGGTAATGTGCTCCAAAAAGACAGCTCATACACCAGGGATAGATCCTGATCCCACTGCCTGGGGTCCCTCAGATAAATCAGGCTACACAATTCTCTACCTTATGCAGAGGGCCTAGTCTGGTCTCACACAGGTTCTACAGCAGTCAGTTTAAATATCATGAGTTCCAGTGAGCTTGGTTCAGTTGTCTCTGTATATTTTGCCATCATGATCTTGACTCCCATTGCTCATAGAATCACTCTTCTTATGCTGGACTCCTAGAGCTTGGCCTGGTGATTGGCTGTGGCTCTCTGCATCTGCTTCCATCAGTTACTGGATGAAAGCTCTATGATGACAGTTCGGGTATTCACCAATCTGATTACTAGGGTAGGCCAGTAGTCTACTATTGCTAGTAGTCTAAGCTGGGGTCATCCTTGTGAATTCCTGAGAAATTCCCTAGCACCAGGTTTCTTCCTATCCCCATGATGTCTCCTTCAATCAAGATACTTTTTACATTGCTCTATCACTCCATCCCAATCCCATCTTGACCATCCAGTTCCCTCAGGTTCTCATCCCATATCCCCTGCCCTCTATTGTTTCCTGTTGCCCCCAGTTTACTCATAGAGATTTCTATTTCCCCTTCCCAAAGTGAACTATGCATCTCTCTGAGGCTTCTCTTTGTTATCTATCTTCTCTGGAGCTGTGGGTTTTAGTCCGGTTATCTTTTACTTTACATCTAGTATCCACC
>NW_023414003.1:0-15466 GCF_903995425.1 Onychomys torridus | reverse complement strand
GAGAGATTGTATAGAACAAAATACCATGGAAGTAGGCTTTAATTCTGGTACAGGAAGGAACTTCTGTTGTACCTATTTTGTGAAAACCCCAGAGACCCCCAGTTTCCTATGCAGGCACATTAAGATCCTTTTACTAAGGTTTAGCCTGGGGCACTGCATGGCAGACAAAAGGAAATGTGGTAGCAGCTAAAAACCCAGGTGTAGAGAGTTTTTATGGGAAAAAAACACAAGCAAGAAATTAGCAACTTGGGATGGGGTAGGAGGGATATGGGGCAAAGTGATTTTTTTCTAACTTTTGTTACAGACTTTGGGTACAAGATAAATGTCTGTTAACATAGAGAGACAAACAGATGAAGAGTACAGAGTACACATGAGTGAAAGTCTATGAACAATTACTAACTACAGAAAAGAAAAATAGGATGGGCAGACTGGGTGTAATTTTCATACCTTTAACTCAAGCACTCAGAAGGAAGAGGCAGGTATGCTGGCCAGTGAATTGAATAGAAATCTAGTCTTTGAAATCAGGTCTAGAGCAGCCAGAACTACACTTTAAGAACCAAGTCTTCAATGCAAAAATCAACAAAACAATATAGAACACACTCAGAGGATTTTACTGAAGTTTCTACAAAGAGTTATGCATTTACTATAGTTCTGTTTTCTTCTTTAAGAACATGAAGTGCCCCAATTCAAACTGTAACATGAATAAGATTTTGCTAAAAGGCACTGCACATTGTAACAGTTATAAATGGATGGATGAAAGCATTAGTAATATAATTGTTGATCAAATATAATCAACACAGGGCAGGAGAGATGGTATAGCAGCAAAGTACTCTTGCTTGTTTTGCATGGAGATGTGCTCAATTGCCCTTGCTTAATTGGGGGACCACAACTATTCCATATTCCAACATCAGGGTTTGTAAGACCATCATTTGGTCACTGTGAGGACCAGGTATCCATGTGATGTATATCCATGCACAGAGGTAAAATACTCATATTCACTTAAAAATTCAAACAAAACACAACACAAAAAGGTCATGCACCTGCTATCCAATGACTCAGAAGGCTCAGGTAGTATGATTGTCATGAGTACATGCCATCCTGAGAAACAGAATGACACCCTCTGACTAACTGTAAAGTAAAATATATGGCTGAAAATCTGTAAAACAACATATGTTTGACATGTACAAAAACCTACATCTCAAGCCCATCACCCAATAGTATTAAAACAAAGAAACTAGGAATGTTGGTCCTCCTATCATCCCAGGATGTAGGGACCAGAATCAAAGGGATCTCTGAGTTTGGGGCTAGCCTAGCATACAGAGCTACTTTCAGGACAGCCAGAGCTACACAGATAAACCTTGTCTTCAAAAATAAACAAAGAAAAAAAATTTAAAAGAGCAGGCTACCAAATGACTTAGCACTGTATAGCAATTGCTACTATAGTATTATGTGATTTTGAAATAGAATCCATAATGATGGTGAAGGCATGATAGAATAAGAAGGAAGCAGGTTGATTACTTTCAACCACAACACAATATACAGAACAAACAGGAAATGTGTTGAGACTATAGAGATGCATATCATACCCGTAGTGAGGAATGTCATCCAGAAAGTCTTCTCCTACTCAAGGTTTCAAAAGCATTTTAAAGAAATCAACATGAAGAAATGTGTTTCCAAATACAATACCTACTCTGGGAGGATTTTCAATCAATTACTTTCTGACCCAAGACATTAATGCTCATGGTCATTCATGAAGAACATGTATTTAGTCACTTCAGTGATCCTGATATTCTACAACAGCCCTTACATTGTTCAAATGTCCAAAGTGTCTTCTGATACTCAACCTGATCTCTTGACAGTGATATCTTGTAAATTAGAAGAGTTACATCTTTTGAACATACAATGGCACACAGTCCCATTCTCATTCCAAAACAGTGAAATGGAGACACAGTGAGGAAGGTTGAACCAAGAAGAGACTGAAGGACAGCAAGACAAACAACAAATCCTTTATCTCTGTCTCAGATTCAAGGGGCTTTAGTTACCAAGAGCTTAGAAGGCCATTTCTCTTCAACTTTCCATGCATCTGTGTCTCTGGTTACTTCTACACCTTATACGCAGCTAGGTCTACATGGAATATACCTCATAACATCTGCTGGTCACAATGCAACCCAGATGTGTGGAATATTATTTTAAGATGAGTTATAATTGTGTATGGTGTGGAACATTTGTTTTAGTGATGGAAATATGTGTTGCAATCTTTTATGTTGCATTTGTTTAAATCTGTGAAGCTGTGATACATTGATTGTATCTAATCTGTATAAAATACTTGTTTGGTCTTATAAAAAACTGAATGGACAATAGCTCAGCAGGAAAGGCTGGCAGTCAGAGATAATAAAAGGAAGAAGAAATCTGCGTAGAAACAAAGGAAGAAGCAGGAATATAAGATAAAAAAGAATCCGGGTGGTGGTGGTGGTGGCGGCAGTGGCAAGTGCCTTTAATCCCAGCACTAAGGAGGCAGAGCCAGGAGGATCTCTGTGAGTTCGAGGCCAGCCTGGACTACCAAGTGAGTTCCAGGAAAACGTGCGAAGCTACACAGAGAAACACTGTCTCGAAAAACTGAAAAAAAAAAAAAAAGAAAAGACACCAGAGGCCAACCACTAACCTAAACAGCAAGCAGTGGAGTAAGAAGTAAAGCAAGGTATACAAAATAGAGAAAGATAAAAGCCAAAAGATAGATGTGGTAATTTAAGGTGAGAAAAGCTGGCCAGAAACAAGCCAAGTTAATTCCAGGCAATTAAAAGAAAAAATAAGACTCTGTGTGTGTGATTTATTTTAGAACTGGGTAGCAGGCTACCAAAAGAGTAAAGACTTAAAAAAGAATAAAAAGAGAAAAAAAACTACCAGGTCTCATCCTCATGACTTCATGCAGTGAACCCTCCCAATTTCCTCACTTGGTTTCTGTCTCTGCCAATCATAGATGCCTGGAAAAATACGGAACTTTAAGCAGAGGCTAAGAAATCATGACCTTAAATTTTGGTTCTCTCTTGTTTTCAGGACCAGCAGATGATGGGGGATCCTGCAAAGTTTGACTTCTTGATTTGAATGGACACTAACAAGCTTGGACCACAGGTGAAGCAGGTTTTGTATGAAGTTGCTTCCTGGGACTAGAAATCACTTTGCTTACTCATTTCTTAACTTGAAGCTCTAGCTAGATAGAGTCTTAACATTAGGTCACCTTCCTTTACCCCTGGGGCTTCCATTTTCTGTATAATGGTCATAAGGTCCGTGAAGACCCTTGCCTGTTATAGCACTTCACTGCCCTCTGAAACTAACTTTTAATTTTCAATTGTTTCTGCCCTAACACAAACAATAAGAGGTCCAGCCTGTACTGTTTGCTGCCAGGGACTGTGGGAAGAGTCTACCAACCAGCTGAGGATTCTAATCTGAGGGATATTCAATGAAGCTAAGCACACTGAGTTCTTTAGTGCATTCATTTTATACTTCTATGGCGATTGTATCTGTACCATTTCTTGTCTGCTCTCTTATTTAGCCCCTCTTGGTCCCTCTTGCTCTCAGTCCCTCCTGCTGTACTCTCATCATTCTACCTAGTTCTTTCCACCTCCATCCTCATCTTTGTTCTTTTCCATCAGTTCTCCCAGTGCTCTCAAAGAACCAGTATATACAACCACACAGTAATTCTTTGGTAAAGCAATGTGAGGCTTGACGTTTCCAGGGTCTCAGAGAGAGGTGATAAGGACCCACACATAAAGCGATTAATTGTCAGCTTCCAATTACAACCCAAAAGGGGAATGACTAAAGGGGAATTCTCAGGTACAGTCAACTAAAGGTTTAGATCAATTAGGAAATTTGTGTGCTCAAACTATAATCTAGAAATGGCTAGGTAGAATGTTAGGCAATTAAAAGTCACAAGAAGTCACAAGAAAGTAAACTGTCTGTGTTGCCAGTTTTCCCACTCATCCCAGCTTCAGCTGCTTTCTCATAGGGAGGGGGACATATGTTAGGTGGCTAAGCAACCTATGTCAGAGCGTGGAGCATTTGGTTAGTGAAACACTTTCACTCAGAGTAATTGCTGACCAGAAAATCTAGGAATATCACCTGGCTGAGGAGGAATTAAAATATTAACTTGCACAAGAAAGAAGCTTGGCACCTATTGCCTGCCTGGCCTGGAGGCAATCTCCTTCAGCCAGTGGGAAGCTCCTCCCTTAACTCAGTATCTACCAAATGGCTAAAACATCACCCAGGAATATGAGTAGTAAATGTCTGAAGTTGGGGTCTTGTGTAAATGATCCAGGGTGAAGAGAAGGGATTGAAGATTTAATTGTTAGTGGTTCTTTTCTCTGTCTGTGAGTGAGATAATCTAATGTTTATCTATGAGCAGTTTTGTCCTTGGAAAAAGGTATGTTTGTTGAAATACTTTTGTCCAGAGAATGGCCCTAGCCAGTAATATGTTAATGATAAATAAACACAGCTGGGGACAGTTGTCCAATTACTCCAAATATATAGGGAAAGTTGTAGCCAAGATTGAGATGCAATTGTGAGGTTACATGTACACGTATGATGGAGATGCATTGTAAATGGGGAGATTCAAACCTGTTACTGCACAAGAAGTCTACAACAAGAAACATCCAGTTCATTCAAAAGACCATAATTCCATGACACCTTGCATGATGATTTCCTCTAACATCACCCTTAGTTCTGATAGGTTGACCTTCTGACCACTAGTTACTGCTGTATACAGTCATGGGCTTTCACTACCAGTGGTTCTCAATAATTCCCCACTTGTTTTCTTCTGTTGATGACCTGACTGAGTCATTGGTAATAACCCTCCAACAGATTCAATATTCCATTTAAGAAACTAGCCCATTATTTCTTAATTCTGCATTAATAAGTATCCTGTGCATTGACTGAATAAGAAAGAATTTGGAGACAAAATATCACACAAATGACTGTTAGCCTAATTTTTATTGAGTCTGTTTTTGACTGAAATCCTATAGTCTCAATCTCCACTTCTGCCATTACTCTTAACATTCCCATCTTCCTGGTCATACACGATGGGTCAATAATGCAACTTTCTATGGTTTTTGCAAACTGAGGTCCTGATATCTTCCACATTCTTCCAAAAATAATATTCTCAGAGTAAGGAACATGTAGGACCTCAGGTGAACAACTCTGGTCAGGAGTGATAAGTAATAGAATGGCATAAGTAAGCCACAAATGGGGTAGTGATAACTTATAAGCTGTGTGTGGAAGTAGGGATAAGACTAGAAACCTAGCCAGAAAGGGATACTAAAGAATAAGCCTCAGAACCACCCAAAAGAGCTTGTCAGACCCTCTCATAAGAGGTCTTTCCTCTGCCAGAGAGGTAAGATCCTGTCCTCAGTGCAGATGTGGCTGACCAGAGGTAGGCTGACCCAAGATCCAGAGGAACAGATGTAGCAAGTCTTGAACTGTACACCCAGAAAGTTACTACCACTTTCATTTGGAAGATGGGATAAATATTGCTTGTAATCTTACTGTGTGAATAAATGAGTGTTAGATTAAGTCTGAATCAAGAGTGATTATTCCTCCCCTGTAAATGGGTCATGTGCTCGCTACACTAAAGTTATACCTAGCATCAAAATCACTGTTGTTGATCCATTTTTGTTCTAACTTGTGTTTGTCCTGCTATGATTAAAGCCTCTAACCAAAAACATCAGACAATGAATGAGTTTATTTGGCTGATTGTGTCAGGTCACACTCCATCATTTTGAGAGCTTAGGATAAAAACTCAAGCTAACAAATGAAGGCAAAACTCATGGGCAAAGATTGCTTCCTGGCAGGCTGGAGAGATGCCTCAGAGGGTAAGAGCACTGGCTGTTCTTCCAAAGGTCCTGAGTTCAATTCCCAGCACCCACATGGTGGCTCACAACCATCTGTAATGGGATCTAATACCCTCTTCTGGCCAGCAGTCATATATTCTGTATACATAAATAAAATAAATCTTTAAAAAAAAAGATTGCTTCCTGGCCTTCTGTCTTGTCTCATCACTGTCTCATGCTCAGTTAGCTCCCTTTCTAACCCAGGCCCCCTTCCTTTGGGTTATTGTCACCCTAGGTGGAATAGCCATTCCTGCTACCCTAGGTAGAGGATCCTTCTCATTTCAATCATCAATCAGCAAAATCTCTCACAGAAATAACACTTTCTGGCTATTATAAATAAAGCCACTTTCAACCTAGTTGAGCAGTTGTCCTTGTGGTAGGGTGGAGGAGCATCATTTGGGTATATGCCCAAGCTGGATCTTCATGTACATTGACTCCCATTTTCTGAGGATTGCATATTGATTTCCACAGTGGCTATACAAATTTGCACTTGTCAAAGCAGTGACTCCCCTTGGTCCATGTTCTTGCCAGGATTAGCTGTCACTTGTGTTATTCATCATCCCATTCTGACAGATATAAGATGAAATCTGAAAGGATTTTTAACATGCATTTCCTTAATGGCTAAGTGTAGATGTAACCATCTTGTTAAATAAGAAACACGGAGCCAATTGCAGAGTTAAAAGCCAAGAGGTCAGAGCAATAGCTGAGAGCTGAAAACCTAACCCTTCACTGCTGCTCTGTCTTTCCTGTCCACAAGATAGCAACTTCCAGTACACTGTCTTTTATATAGGCTTTCTCTTCTGCCTTCTCATTGGTTGTAAACCCAGCCAAATGACGTCCTCATCACTGCCTGTCTATACAGACCTACAGGTCTTCTATGGTTGGTATTGAGATTAAAGATGTATGTCACCATGCTTGCTGTATCCTTGAACACACAGAGATCCTGCCTAGTCTGCCTCCCAAGTGCTGGGATTAAAGGTGTGCACCACCACCACCCAGCTTCTGCTATGACTTGCTCTGACCCCAAGGCAACTTTATTATTATACAAATAAAATCACATTTCAGTATGAATAAAATATCACAATAGCTAAGAATGGTGAACATTTCTTCAACTGATTCTCAGCAACTTTAGATTCCTCTACTGAGAATTCTTTTTAAAAGTATATCCCATTATAAATGGATTATTTGGTTTGTTGTTGTCAAGGTTCTTTGGTTCTTTATTATCCTGAGTGAGTCAAAAATGGTATTACAAACATGGTATGTACTCACTTATAAGTGGATATTAGTTGTTCAGTAAAGTACAATCATAGTAATCACAGTTAATCAATGTACCATCCATCGATTCTGTGAGACTAAATCATAATGGCCTTAGGAGAGATTTGTAGCTCTCCCTTGGAAGAGGAAATAGAATAGATTTTTTGGGTGCACTGATGGCAAGTTGGGATGGGAACAGAAAGGTTCAGGTGAGTAAAGAAGAGACAGAGGTGGAGAAGGTAGGGAGAGATAAGTGGAATAAGGGAGCTTTTAGCAGGGCCTATGAAAACTGTGCAGTGCAAACATCCTGGAACCTATAAGGTTGACCCTAGTTAGGACTCCAAACAATTAAGAATTTGAAGGCTGAACTAGCAATTTTCTGTAACCACATAAGGCTCCAGTGATGGAACTGGGATACCAAGCCAGCCACAGACCTTTCAACTGACACTTGACCTGCCTGCAAGGTATGCTGGGTCAAGGGTGCCAGGCCACCAGCACATGAAATTTTCACAATCCCTCCATTCCAAACAGTCTCATGTAGTTATAGTATTCCTGCCTGGCCCACAGTCAGGACAAATCTCTCTTACCCGCCAGTCCCAAAGTCGCTCAGACCCAACCAAGAAAGCACACAGAAACTTATATTGCTTATAAACTGTATGGCCATAGCAGGCTGCTTGTTATCTACTTCTTTTATCTTAAATTAACCCATTTCTGTTAATCTATACTTTGCCACATGGCGTGTGGCTTACCAGTGTCTTTACATGTTGCTTCTCATGGCGGCGGCTGGTGGTGTCTCCCCCCCAGCCTTCTACTTCCCCGAATTCTCTTCTCTCTTGTCCCACCGTCTCATCTGTCTTCATTCTCAACACTTCAATTAGTAAATGCTTAGAGATTATACAATCACTCCTCCTGCTATAATCAGGTCCTTGTTTTAATAGTGGTGACTTCAGCAGTTTATTACCTACCCTGTTTCCCCCAGTAGTGTGCCCAATAAACTATTCCTTCTATTCTGGTCTGAAGGTTGAAACCATGCTCCAAATGCAAGTCCTTTCCCTTTTACAAGAATAGATATTAAATTTGATAACTCAAATGGTTAGTTTTTAAAACTAGAGGCGATACAATCATTAAATTTAAGATGTTGCAGCTGTAGTATAGAGGAGAGCAAGATCACTGACCTGGAGAGCAACAGACTAGGACCAAAAGAGTATCAACAAAAGAGAGCTTGTGTCAGAAACATTTTTCTGAAAGATCAAAATGCACATGTCCTACAATTCATAGGACAGGGATTCTGGCTGCAGGTTCCCACCCACTTCTGGGGAGGCCCCACCACACTGTCTCCTGCACCTCATGATCTGCCACTCCCCATCTGGAGAGAGCAGCCCCTTAATCACCATGTTGTGGTTTCCCAGCTTGTCCATGCTCTCTGCCCAGCTCCCTGCAGCAGCACTCAAGCAAAGCACACAAAACCACTGGTGCCTTCTCCTCTTCAGAGTCCAGCATGAAGCTGGCTGCTGGAAGGACCCTGAACCACTTCTGATTGGCAGTTTGCCTGGAGGGGCTGATTGGCTAGTGAGGCCTGAGCAAAAAGTGCATCACCCATAGGGTTACACTATGCTTAAAAACAATAATTCCTAAATCTGCCTTTCCCCACAGACAAAGATATTTTCTAAATCAGCAGATATATGCAATTCAATAGCAGTTGCCCCTGGATCCAATACAAATCCTGCTATCTTATGGCACTCCACAGGCACTTTGCTTCTTCCACCTGGACACAATGTCATTAGCTAGAGTGTGCAGCCCACTGCACTGTGTGGTGTGCAGAGATTCCCTGTAGCTTTGTGCCTTTCCTTTCCTGGAACTCACAGGGTAGCCCAAGCTGGTCTTGAACATACAGAGATCCACCTGGCTCTGCCTCCCGAGTGCTGGGATAAAAGGCATGTACCAACACCACCGGGTGGGAAATGTAGTAATTAATAGACAGACACTACACAGAGGGGCATCCTGGGAAATGGAGTCCTAAGCACACAAATTGTATAAAGAGAAAACAGGACATTTTTTCTTGAACCCAAGAGGCATCATGGGAAATGTAGTTTGGAATAAATGGACAATACAGAGAAAACTATCTTAGGAAATGAAATCCTACACATACTTATTGTATAAGGAAAGGCATCCTGGTAAGTGACCCAAGAGGCATGATGAGAAATGTAGTTTTTAATAGAAAGACACTATAGAGAAAGGCATCCTGGGAAATGTAGTTCAACACGTACTGATGCTGTAAGGAAAGACATCCTGGGGGAAGACCCAACAGGCATGATGGGAAATGTAGTTTTAATCAGACAACCACTAGAGACAAAGGCATGCTGGGAAATACAGTCCAAGCATGCTGATGTTATGAAGAGGGAACAGTAAATTTCCTTCTGACCCAGGAATGGAGGAAACAGGACATGTGATGAATGTCAGAGATGCCTGCTGAGGGCAACCTGACACTAACCCCCTGACCCTGACCTTGCCCCCCCGACCCTGAACCCCAGCTGCTGAGGCAAAACAAACCTGCAGAAGGTCAAGTTACCTGCTGAGGGTCCTGGACACCTGCTGAAGAAAAGGGGAACGTCCTGGGGACACAGGACACCTAGGAAATGGAGTCCAAGATATCATGGTGCTGTGGAGCAAGGCATCCTGGGAAATGAAGTCCAAAGTACTGATGCTCTAGAGAAAGGCATCCTGGGAAATGAAATCCAGATGTAGTGATGCTGTAGAGAAAGGCATCCTGAAAAATGAAGTCCAAAATGTAGACATCTAACCCAAACCCTAACCCAACCTTAACACCCTGACCCTGACTCACTGACCCTGACTCCCACCCTCACACTGCTGAGAGCACAACAACCCAGTAGAGGGTCACAAGCACCTGCTGAGGTCCTGGACGCCTGCTGAAGAAAAGGGGAAAATCCTGAGGACACAGGCCACCTGGGAAATGGAGTCCAAAATGTCATAGAGTTATGCAGGAAGACATTCTGGGAAATGAAGTCCAGAATATACTTATGCTATAGAGAGAGGCATCCTGGGAAATGAAGTCCATCTTGGTGAAGTTTAGAGAAAAACATCCTGGAAAATGACGTCCAAAGGTACTGATGCTCTAGAAAAACACATCTTGGGAAATGAAGTCCATATGTAATGATGCTGTACAGAATGGCATCCAAGAAATGAAATTCATATATAATGATGCCTACAATGAAAGGCATCCTGGGAAATGAAATCCACCATGCAGTGGTGATATAGAGAATGGTATCCTGGGAAATGAAGTTGAGAATATAGTGATGATGTAGAGAAAGGCATCTGGTGATTTGAAGTCCCAATGTAGTGATGCTCTAGAGAAAGGCATCCTGGGAAATGAAGTCCAGAAATTCTGTCCGAGAAAAAAATCATCCTGGGAAATCAAGTTCAGAATTTACTGATTCTGTAGAGAAATGCATTTTGGGGAATGAAGTCCTTCTTTAGTGATGTTGGAGACAAAGCCATCCTGAGAAATGAAGGCCAGACTATACTGATGCTGTAGAGAAAGGCATCCTGGGAAATACAGGGGTTTTTTTTGAAACAGGGTTTCTCTGTGTAGCTTTGCGCCTTTCCTGGAACTCACTAGGTGGACCAAGCTGGCCTCGAACTCACAGGAAAAACTTTTTGTTTTGTTTTATTTTTAATAAATTTCATTGTTGTTACATTATCTGGCATCTCTGGATAATCCCCTGGGAGGCAGTATTTAAAGATGAATATAAAATTAATGGGGATGAAGAAGCATGAAACTTCAAATATTGTATACATGTCTAGCTATGTTGTGAATACTAGTATGGACCATTGCTGCTTGACAAAGTTCCAGCATTTTGACATTGCAGATGAGCCACATTTCTCCAGTACCTTTTCCTTTTATTGTTAGTGATACTCACTACTAATGATTTCCCTTTGGGGAAATTTGTGCAGTCTGTGGTAAATGATAAAAATGTGTACAATGGTAGACTGTCTAAACAAAATAATTATTTGGAAAAAAAATCTCTGTCACTGCTGAACCCAGAATTCCATTGTGTCCTCTTAAATGCACCAAGAAGAGGAAAGTTAGAGATTTACTAGACAAACCTGATTGCAAGGACGAGATGTACACTTTTCATCCAGAGTCTAAGGTAATTAAAGGCAAGAGTTCAGTTAATAAATGGAGTTCAGTTAGAATGGTATTGTATAATGGAGAAAAAGTAAGACCTCAGGATCTTCAGTTTTAGGAGAGTTCTGAGGGGAAAAGGCCTATATAGTAAGATTAAGAAACTGTAGTAGAGTGTCTCTTCTCCAGAAGAAGTATTTTATCCCAATTTCAGAAATTTGGATAAGGGTCTCTATTCCTTCAGAAGCTTCAGGAAAGAGAGTGACTAGTTGCTTAAGCATTCATTTTCCTTAACTGTGGCAGGAGGAACTTGAGGTCCTTTCATTAACATATGGCTGATTTCTATTCTCAAGGTCAAGGCTAGCTTCCTTAACCCAAGATTTCAAGCCACATGCCAGCTCCTAAGCCTTCTTTTCTCCTACTTAATCCTACATGCAATTATAGAGTATAAATGGTATCTTTTTCAATAAAATGATGTTGGCAGCCATCTTGATTGACCTTCAGATCATGTCCATCTCCTCCTTCTTTCTAACCACTGCAAACTCCACACATCTTAGGAACCTGAACCCCCTGGCCACTGTCTTGTGTCAGCTAACTTTCATATCCAGCCCAGGCCCACTTGCTTATGGATATTGACATGTTCAATGGAAGAGCCTTCCTACATTAATCTCCAATCAACAAAATCTCTCAACCACACAGTAACCAGCAATTCTGATCTGGGAACAATCTCAGTTGATGTTACTCCACATGACTATAGGCTACATCATGTTGATAACAAAAGTTGAATGGAAAAAAGAGACAATGATTTAAGCAGAAAAAAATGAAATATGAAGATAGCAACAACTGGAAATACAGACATGTCTAGGAATGAGGATAAAAAAGGCTCTAAGGTTAAAAAAAATGTTCTGTACACAAATTTAACAAACAAAAACATCAAGGTAATCATAACATGATAATGTAAATTTTTGTGAGCACAAAAATTGGTGAAGGTTCATAATTTTCAAGAGAAACAATACAATTAGATGCCAATAAAACTAAAAAAATAGATAGCTCCCCTGAAAAAATCAAGACACAAAGACACACCTACAAATACATATCATAATCCTTTAGTAAGAACTATAAGATTAAAAAAATCTCTGGTCATCACTCATGTTGTGCATCCCAGTTCTCTCATTTGCTAATAATAAAACATGATTTGGATGAGGAAGGCTGTTCCACCAAAATTAGACAGATTCACTTGAAGCTTTCTGGTATTTTAACTTTATAGAAAATAGTTTTGACCACTAAAAAGATCTCATTCTCTTATGATAAAGAAAATAATATTTTCTAGGAGACACCAATATGTTTCCTATGTTTGATGACTGGATGTGAGTCTGAATCAGTGAGTAAATGAAAACTTTTCCAAACAAAATATAGGATAACAGATTATTAAATCAAGAGTATATGTTTTATATTATGCATCTAAAACAACTTAGTTTGCTCTAATAGCCTTATAAGTCACAAGAACTTTTGAAAACAAGTTCATCCTCATTTTTATGTGTAGGTTAATATATGAAATAATGAATGTCTTCCAAGTATGTTCAGGTGACACATAAGAGAAGAGCATGTCAGATCCCCTGGATCTGGACTACCAGGTGCTTATGACCCTCCCAACTTGGATGCTGGGATGTGAACACAGATTGTCTCCAAAAACATTCGCTGAAGCACTAGCCAAGCACCATAGTACATTCTATCCAATAAATGAAAGGTCTATCACAGATTAACAACAAAGTATAAATAAATACAGAAGTTAATAAATGATTTATCAGGAACATAATGAATCAATATTAAGACACTGGGTATGGGAAATTTGTAGCATGATTTGAATACAATCCAAAGAAAATCCCCAACAATTTATAACAGGATACCTGACTCCAAAGCTAATGCAAAGTAGTAACTCTCAGAAGGCTCATTGGATTATGAAAGAGTAGTACACATATTGACACAATGTGACTTCTATATTTACCACAAAGCTACTACCATCAAGGGTATGTACAATATTTGTGAATGAATAAAGTAGGTGGAGAGAAAAAGCCAAGAACAAAAGCAAAAAATATAGACAAATTTGAATCAAGAGGACAAAGGAAGCACACAGAGGAAATGTGGGATCTGGACCAATGTTATCCAACTACCTATAATTCTATATGTATAGAAATTAAATAAACACAAATTTCACAACTCCCACAAAATCAACTCTAAGTTACCTTTAAATGATGTTTCTGATGCTATAGCTATGGATATATCTCCCAAACATAGAGGTCCCAATCTCTAAAGCTTTCTAGGCAAATGGAGGTAATTGCATGCTATGGCTCTGTGAACTCTCATGTGCCCTTGTGGTTTCAGTCAAACAATGTAGAAGAATCATTTCTCTATATCCTGCCACATGGGTTATGATACATGATCTAAAATCTGCTCCATCCACTCACCGACAATCAAGCAAAAATGTTACAAGTATCACAGCCTCCTATAGCCAGGCAAGCAGAGCCTCACACTCCCCATTGGAACCAGAGTCAAAGAGTCTCAGAGAAGAAGGGCCATATCCCAGATCACCAGAGTGACAAACAGAACCACAGTCTGGCTCATGGCCCATCACAGTCACAGAAGCTGTGACAGCTCAGCAGAACTGCTCTTCTTGCTCTGGGATTATTGTTCCACCATGCCCAATGGCATGGATTGTGGTCTCATTCACAGCTCCTACAGCAGAGCAACATGAGAATCCTTTGACAGAACCTGCAAGCTCCTGTCCTCTGGTGCTCTTAATTGCTAAGCTTTCCTGAGGTCCCACATTAGCTAAGGTCACCCATCTCAGACTCAGGACAGAGGCAGGTCCCCTACTGGGTGTTCAGAGATCAAAATACACAGATAGCACAGGCCTTCTCAGATCTGCCCTTCCACCTTAGGGGCAGACAGGACCCTTATCTGGAAAATCTGTATTTTCAAAATTCTTCCAGTCTCCCAGAGAAATTCTTGTTCTCCTTCCCAAGCACACAGACATTTGAGTACAAATAAACACGGATTGTCCAGTGCAGCAAACCATTTCATTCATATCTGGGAAGTCCTGCAGCCAAACAGAGGTCACACTCAAACAGTAACTGTTGTTTGAAAAACAGGCCATGAATTAAAAAACAATTAGTTGTCAATGGTAGGGCTTGCAGGTAAGAAGGAGACCATGGATACACTATCTCAAAGAATTATTTGGAAGAGTTGGAATAAAGTCATGTCAATGTGTTCCAGATACAAGGGATGTGTATGAAAAAAAACAAGGATTACTCACATGCATTTTTTTCCCTGAGGCTACACATCTTAAACAAAGAAAATAGCAGTCCTTTTAGGCAGGGCCATACTATTTAACCCAGATCTTCAATATCAGTTAAACAAGTGCAACTACAGTAATTTTGTTTCATGATAGGGTCAGTCCTTTATTCAGGTTACTCAATGTGCTGGTCAGTGTACCCCAAGAAATGGCCACTCAGAACATCTGTGGACCACCAAAAACTGATTACATTATTCCACATTGCTGTTCTCAAATACGTTGGAAAAATGAAAGCTCTCACCCTTGTCCTTTCCCTCCCTTTCTGCACTTTCAAATCATTAGTATCAAAGATTTTCAGTGAACTCAATTCTTGCACAGGTCCCTCTTCATGTTTATGTCCTTGCAAAAAGCCAGAGAGACTGGGGAACACTCAGTAACTGCTCCTTTTTTCCTTTTTATTAGACCCAACCTAGAAAGAGGTATTGGCTATCTTTCCAGCACTGGACAGCAGAGGCAGGTTTAGATGTACAATGAAATTCTCAATTACATAGCAGAAGGCAAGCCTGGGCTAAAGGAGACATGGCTCCACTCAGAAATCAATAATCAACAGCTCTTGAGAGAAAAGGAATGAAACAATTAATAACCTAGACACATTAGAGAGCAGGAACAAACAGATAAAAGCAGCAATGCCCTTAAACATGTTCAAAATAATAGCAATAAGTGGTATTTTTAACGTGATAATTATGTATTTTTCAAGATAAAAAACTGAGCTATGCCACATGGTGGTGTCACACACCTTTAATACCAGCACTCAGGAAAAAGTGGCAGGCAGATCTCTGTGAGTTAGAGGCCAATCTGGGTTACATACAGAGTGAGTTCCAGGAAAGTCTCTTCTCT
>NW_023414002.1:0-571 GCF_903995425.1 Onychomys torridus | reverse complement strand
TAAGATGTTAAGAAAGGCACTGGGGGAAATGTAGTTCAGATCATACAGTAAAAGACAATGTGTAAAATGATGTTCTGATGATGAAGAGAAAGGCACTTTGATAAATGCAGTTCTGGGACATAGAAAAAGACACTGTGGGAAATGTAGTTCTTATGTCAGGGAGAAAGACACAGTGGGTAATGTATTTTGGATGACATAGAGAATGGAACTGTAATAAATGTACTTCTGATGACATACACATAAGAACTGTGGGAAATGTAGTTCAGATGACACCAAGAAAGAACTGTGGGTAATGTCATTCTGAAGAAAGAGAAAAAGGCATTGTGGGAAATGTAATTCTGTGAAATTGAGAAAGGCACTCTGGGAAATGTAGTACTGATGTCATAAAGAAAGGAACTGTGGGAAATGCAGTTCTGATTACACAGAAAAAGGCACTGTGAAAAAATGGTGTTCTGTGACTTACAGAAAGGCAATGTGGGCAATTAGTTCTGACAACACCAAGGAAGGCACTGTGGGAAATGTAGTTCTGAGGACACAGAGAAAGGCACTGTAGCAAATGTATTTGTGATGA
>NW_023414001.1:0-3008 GCF_903995425.1 Onychomys torridus | reverse complement strand
CACAGAGTTCGCTTTTCTGAGGCATTCTTCATGGTGGCTGGCTCTATGGAGAAGTGCACGCTGCAATGGAGTTAGGAGGAGAGAGAGAGGAATAGTCTTAGATTCTCTGCTTAACACCATATCATGGATATAGGGTGGTGAGAATGCCTCTCTTCTGTTTGGTATGTCAGGGTTAGATTGTAATGTTTGTAGGAACACATCTTCTTGTGCGATGCTAATTGCAAAATTTTCTACATTACGCAGAAACATGTTAATCGATTATTAAACTCTATGTATTTCGTGTAGGTTTTCTTTTAGTGCCTCATTGGCTAACATGAGATTAGCTTTGGTGCATAAGGGAAAACAACAAAGCATAGGGATGAAAATTTTGAGATCACAGCGGCGTGAACTTGGTTCGCATATTAGAGCTCGCATTATGTTTTGATTCAGGTACTTACCTGCTACATGTATAGTATTTATTTAGTAACATGCTCTTGTGATTATATAAACTTTAACGTTGTAATAGCACTACTTAGGTGGGGTTCTCTATGGCTCAAGAAGGATTTATGCTCGCGCAAGGTCACGATCCAATCTTACAGGTTTTTCAGGACAAGCCAGCATGCTAAGAGCAGAATTCATGTGCGGAAAGTGTTAGTGGTGGGTTGAACATTGACAATAGGGGAGGAAGATGGAGTAGAACACCGATGTCCCAGGTCGTCTGGTATTGCGCATTTAACTGATTCACAAAAATGCAATGTGTGATTTGCAACATGTAAAGACCACTGCGTAAGCCACAAGCCTGTTGGTCAAAGTATAGGCTAACAGAAATGGGTTAATTTAAGATAGAAGAGCAGATAACGTAAAGCCTGCCACAGCCATACAGTTTTCCTAAAACAATGTAAGTTTCTGTGTGCTTTCTTTTGGGGTCGGGATTTAGAATATGTTTATAACTTGAGACATTTAGAGTGGATAAACTTGCAGCGTGTTGGGGTTGGCAGCTCGTTAGATTCAATGCAGAAGATTTTATGTCTTGACTGGGCCATTCGTGTGACAAGTGGGTAATATTGACCTCTTCTAACTAATTAAGTAAGTGTAGTTTGGGCATCACAACCCATGCGAATGTTTCCTACTCATACGGAAATTATGTATCTCAACTCTAGCTTAGGAAACTAAGACAAACCACCAGCCTCCTCTTACATAAATGATCTTTAGTTAATAGTGAGAATCGTGTTGCGTTTTGAGAAACGGTAAAAATATATTTAGCCCAAAATTCACTGGGTTTTCCATAAATGAACTCTTGCTTGTAGGAAGACACAGACCCTGGGGTTTCAACTCCGTTTCTAAAGGAAATTCAGACCATTGTTGTAATCTATGAAACACATGCAGTTTTAACGCAAGAACCTTCCTCTTCTCTCCAGAGTCTCCAATTCAGCAAGAAACATGTGTATGCCCAGGAAAAAAGAACTGTGTTTCCTAATCATAAAGATTATATGCAGTTCAACCCTGCTTATGAATCTAATACAAACCACAGCTCCTATTACATAAATGCTCTTTAGTTAATAGTGAGAATCGCGAAAGGTTTCAGAACTTTGTAAAATCTTTTGAGCCCAAAACTCACGTTGTTTACCAGAAATGAACTCTTGCTTGTAGGAAGCCACAGATCCTGGGGTTTAACTCCGTTTATAAAGGGAAATTCTGACCAGTGTTCTCATCCATGAAACACACTCTATTTTAACGCAAGAAGCATGTTCTTCTTTCCAGCGTCTGCAATACAGCAAGAATCATGAGCATGCACAGAAAAAAAGAACTGTGTTTGCTACTCATACGGACCATATGTATTTCAACTCTGCTTATGAAACTGATACAAAGCACAGCAACACTTACATAAATGCTCTTTAGTTAATAGTGAGAATCGCGATGGGTTTGTGAACTGTGTAAAAACATTTGAGCCCCAAAATCACTTTGTTTACCAGAAATGAACTCTTGCTTGTAGGAAGACACAGATCCTGGGGTTTAACTCCGTTTCTGTAGGGAAATTCAGACCAGTGTTCTCATCCATGAAACACACTCTGTTTTCACGCAGGAATCGAAGCTCTGGGTCTTTCCAGCGTCTCCAATATCGCAAGAAACATGAGCAATGGCCAGAAAAAAAGAACTTTTTTCGCTAACTCATACAGACCAGTATGGTTAGTTCAACTCTGCTTCCCCTATGAAACTGCATACAACAACCACAACTCATCTGTACAAAAGAGCTCTTTAGCTTACATAGTGGAGAAATCGCCGATGCGGTTTCGTGAAGGGCTGTAAAATCATTTGAGTCCAAAAATAACTTTTTTTTTTTTTTTTTTTTTTTTTTACCAGGGAGATGAATCTCTTGCTTGTGGAAGATACAGATTCTGGGTTTAACTCCGTTTCAGAAGGAAACTTCAGACCATTGTTGTCATCCATGAAACATATGCAGTTTTAACGCAAGAACCTTCCTCTTGTTTCCAGAGTCTCCAATACAGCCAAGAAAACATTGACGTTATGCCCAGAAAAAACGAACTGTTGTTCCTACTCATACAAGATTTATATGGCACTTCAAATGTTGCTGGATGAAACTGGAACACAAACAACAGCTCCTCTTACATAAATGCTCTTAGTTAATAGTGAGAATCACGATGTTTTCTGAACTGTGTAAAATCATTCTGAGCCCAGAAATTCACGTGTTTTCCAGAAAATGGACTTCCTTTGCTTGTTAGGTGAAGACAGAGATCCTGGGGTCGTTTAAACTCCGTTTCTCTGTAGGGCAAATTCAGACCAGTTGTTCTCATCCATGAAACACACTCTGTTTTCATTGCACTGCCAAGCAAGCCTTCTTTCCCATTGTCTCCAATAACAGCAAAAGCCCAACATGAGCCAATGCCAGAAAAAAAATAGACTGTGTTTCCTACTTCATACGGACCACATGTAGTTTCAAAATTTCAAACTCTGCTTTATGAAACTGATACAAACCACAGCTCCTCCTTACCATAATGCTCATTAGTTAA
>NW_023414000.1:0-21167 GCF_903995425.1 Onychomys torridus | reverse complement strand
GGCACCTGCCAATAGTCATGTTCAATCTTTTCCCTCATCCCCATGTAGAGCCTGTGTCCTCCAGGAACAGAAAACTTTGAAATATTTTCCACCAAAGCCTTTGAAAGTCTACTCAGTTCTTCCTGGCAGTATTTATCTGATGCTTCTTCATTCTTCAACAGGAAAATCCTTTGCTTCTCATCTATTAATTCCTACAAGGGAAATGTACAGAAATCTGATGTGTTGAAGGAATAGAAGAGATAAAATTTCAAGAAACTTTGTAGAAGACTGAACCCCATTCCCAGGAGAAAGTATTCTAGTGTAAGAAGACAAGTCACTGTGAAATGATAGATCCTGATTAGGATGCTAAGAAATCTGTGCAAGACCACAGTGAATGTTCTTGAAGTTCCTAGCCCTCAAGACCTTCTGTAAAAGGATGGTTCTGCATCCCACAATCTCTGGTTACTTGTGAGTGTCACATCCTGTAATCTGTCTTCAATGACACAATGATATAACAAGGCACAACAGATGAACAGTGGCCTGCAGTTGGACTCTAGTGAGAAACTGTTTCATAGGAACCAAAAAATATAGCTCTTCAGGGATGAATTATCGGTGTTCTGGGCAGGTTCGCAAGCCACAAACATTAACTGGGTGGAGATTTAGTACACTATATATTCATTATTCCAGCCATTAGAGATTTCTGGATAAAAAGCACCTGGAGTTTGGGGAGAAGACATGCAGTCTTTCACAACTCTATTCGTTATGAACACAGAATGCTTATCTTTGAATGAGACATGTACCCATGGTTGATGAAAGTGCACCAGAGCTACAGCCTTGAAGGGATCTCAGAGTCATGACAGTTAAGGACACAAACATTACCAGCAGCTTGTTCTGGAATTGCTGGTTTTCATCCTTGAAGGAGTGCTCCAGGAAGAGAGCAATGGCTTCCTTCTCACAGGCCGTGTGCACACCCAGCAGCTCCTGGAGCGTGTCTGTGGGGAGCCTCAGTCGCTGGGCCATCTGCTCACTGTAGTGGTCAGCTGCCTTCTGCACAGCAGCTGAGTTCTCACGCTGGGCCAGAGTTGTCACCGCATCATCCAGACAAGGCACAGCTCCGCTGTTGATGGCATCCACGTAGGTCGTCACCAGAGTCCCCAGTCCTTCACGAACCAGGAGTTTTAGGGGATAAATATGAAGTTATAAGTGAATGGGATCCAAGATTTTATGACTCCATTTCTGAATCTCTCACAGCTACACATGCACACACACACACACACACACACACACACACACACACACACATCCTTCAGCAAGCCAGCAATTTCTTTTTTGTATTGTCCCTTTGTTTTTGTGGTTTTCTAGTTCACAATGTTAAAAATTAATATCAATCTTCACCTAATAAATTCAGCTATCTATGAAAACATAATTATGCATTTAAATCTTTAAAGGAAAATAGATTATATCAACAAGGAAAACAGATTGCATAACAAGGAAAATATATCATATTATTTCTAAAAGTATGGACTTGCATGTTTAAACACTGGTATTTATGTTGACACTATTTAAATTTCCAAATTACATTTCACATTGTCATTCTAAAGAATAATTAATATACAAGACATCTCCTATGAAAATAGAATATATCAGCTTTAGTGCTTTAAGCACTGATTTTATAATCGATTAAGTACCTTTTCACTAGAGACTTTATTATCAGTTGTGAATTTTATATAGGTACGTTATAGCAATAGATACTAGTGATGAAGTCTGCATTTCTAAAGAAGGATTTGTAATCTACAATTAATCATAAAATATATAGATTGTTCAGAGTAGAGACACAAGCACATTATCATTGTATAGACAATTTTTAAAAACATACACATGCTAATAAGTTCAGCATATACTGCTCTATACAGAAGTGTGTTTAAAAAAAGAAAAACACTCACGATTCCCAGTAACCTTAATTCCCTCTCTGAGGGTCTTGATCTTTGCATAGGTGAAGATGTAAGAAACAAAAGCCCTTGTTTGTTCCTGGAACTTAGGCTCCAGTTGGTCTTCTGAGATAGTCTCAATTTTTCGTAACAGTTTTTGTTCATTCGTTGGCCGGTCAAAGACAAAACACTTCCGTTTAGGAAAGAAATTCTGATGCACTCCCTGGGACAAATTGGATGCATGGACTCTAGGATTGTTGCCTAGTGTTGGGGAAACAGAAAGCAATGGGAATAGTCTTAGAGCAGAAAGCAAATGATGGAGCTCTTGTCTATGTGGAGATTCTGCACTCACGGGTCTCTTTACCATAAGCATGCAACACTTCTTTGCATGTCAAAAGTATAGCAAGTTTGTACTGGTAGAAGTCTGGTGAAATATTTCAGGAGACACTTGACTCCACTGGAAGAGCGTATGGCTGAAATCCACAACCTGAACATGGCATCAAGTAGTGGTGTGTCCTGTTGACTGAACGGCAAAAGGCTTAATGTGATTTCTGGCCCAATCATTCCTTTGTAATAAAGGAACTGTGGGACCTAAGAATGATGCCGTGGTTACTCAAGGAAAACTACTTTGATGCTGAAAGAATTTGTTTTTTGTGAATTCCAAATAAGCACATCAAAAATAAAAGTGTTCTTCATAGCTGGGGAGGGAAGGTGGGACTATGAACATATGGAGGATATATAAGTGTAGAGATCTGATGTGCACATTCAGACAGTACTTCAGGAAACTGCCATATTGGCTATTTTCTCCCTTTCTCTCATGTGGATATGTGTGGTGTACGTATGCATGTTTGCCTGTGTCTGGGCATATGTGGGTGAGAGTACACATGCATGTGTCTGCATGGGGAAGCCAGATGTTGTCTCTAGGAGTCCTCTTCAGCCAGTCTCCACCTTTTCAATGAGGCAGGGTTTCTCATTTCAAACTGGAACTGTCCAGTACAGCCAGTCTGGCTCGCCAGCATGCTCCAGCGCTATCCTGTGGTGTCTTCAGCCTGTGCACTGGATTGGAGGTGGACTATCATACCCACCCAGTGTGGGGAGCCCATTTTCAAGTTCCTAGTGGCTTTACCCAGCAGGTCTGCATAGAGAGGATGATTGGACCATGGGCCTGAGTGCAGGTGTTTGAGATGGTCTGCACTTGGCTGTGCTGGGGAAAGGTCTTTCGCTCCACCCCTTAGCATTTCCATAAATACCCTAGGGCAGAGACAGTCAGGGCTGGTTGGAATAGGTTCCAGGCCCTCTCAAGGCTATCCTGTATTTTCTGTTTATTTCCACACTCTAAATCCTTATATCTAATATTTCCTACTATTCTCACTCAAGAAAACTCTAAGGAGCTGTGGGGTTGGGAGTAGCCTTCACACCACCCTACATTTATGTAAGCTCTGGAGATTGTACCTCCAGTCCTCACACTTGGGTGACACATGCTTTAAGCACCAAGTTGTAGATGTAACCATCTTGTTAAATAAGAAACACAACCAATTGCAGAGTTAAAGGCCAAGAGGTCAGAGCAATAGCTGAGAGCTGAAAACCTTACCCTTCACTGCTTCTGCCTTTCCTCTCCACAAAAAGAGTTACTTCTGTGTGTTTTTCTTTTTATAGACTTTCTGTTCTGCTTTCTCATTGGTTGTAAACCCAGCCACAATGACTTCCTCGTCACTGCCTGTTTGTACAGACCTCCAGGTCTTCTATGGTTGGTGTTGAGATTAAACGCATGTGTCGCCATGCTGGCTGTATCCTAGAACACACAGAGATCCGCCTAGCTCTGCCTCCCAAGTGCTGGGATTAAAGGCGTGCACCACAACCACCCAGCTTCTACTATGCCTTGCTCTGACCCCAAGGCAACTTTATTAACATACAAATAAAATCACATTTTACAAATATAGTATCACCACATCTCCCAGCTCATGCACTAGGAATTTTTATTGAATCCATTTTGACTGTTCATTTCATGAAAATTAACAATATGAGATGATAAATGTGCCATCTGCTTCACTGGAGTAACCACCTTAGTACCTACATGTGTTCTACCTCATCCAGTTACAACATTCAAGTAGAACAATAAATGTTTTCTGAAAATTGCATACAGTACTGTCAACCTTTTTATCAAAAATTATGGAAGAGGATCTTGATGAGTTTGAAGCTCCCATGGTCTCTATAGGGCATTCCAGGCAAGCAAAATCTACACTGTGAGATCTTGTCTCAAAAAAATCAAAAAGTAAATCAAACAAACAAATAAACCAAATTTGTATAAAACAAAGGAAGAAGGAAGGAAGGAAGGAAAAGGAAGAAGGAAGGAAGAAAGAAAGAAGAAAGAAAGAAAGAAGGAAGAAGGAAGGAAGGAGGAAGGAAGAAGAGAAAAGAAAGAAAGAAAGAAGAAAGAAAGAAGAAAGAAAAGAAGAAGAAAAAGGAAGGAAGGAAAGGAAGGAAGGAAGAAAGAAAGAAAAGAAAGAGAGAAAAGAAAAAGAGGAAAGGAAAGCTGGGTTGTAGCATACACCTTTAATCCCAGTAAATGGGAGGCTAAGTCGGGAGAAACTGAATTCCAGGCTAGCCTAGACTGGGCTACATAGTGAATACCAGGCTGGCTAGGGGCTATATTGTGATATATTGTTTAAAAATAAACAATAATAGAAGATTATAATGAAAGGATTCTAGCCAGTGTGGTGAGCATGGCTCTGGCAAGCCTTTCCCTTCCCCCATTCCCTCTGCCTTGCTAAAGACCTTCAGACTACATCCTCAAAGCTACCCACCAAGGTCTATTCCCTATTTTGGCCATTTCTTCTTCCTGATAGACCAACTACCAAGTCCAGCTATCAATGTATTGAAGCCCAACAATCAAAAGCCCCCTTGGCTCACCTAATAACATGCCCAATTAAAATTAAAACACCTCATCCTATATGAGGTTTCCCCTTAACTTTTGTAAACTGTCATTGTCTATGGGCCAGGTCTGTCTCCCCTCTATCCAGAAGTATTGAGGATTTTGGGAGGTCCAGCCCCTCAAAAGCCCCTCCCAGGGTCCAAGAAGAACCTACAACCAGCTGGATAATCTAATCTTTGTTGGTATAAGTGACTCTATGCACACAAAATTCTTAGTCCATACACTTTGGTCTTCTAAGTCAGTTCTCTCTCTGCACAGGCTTCTTTTCTGCTCTCTTACTTAGCTGCCTTTCTTGCCTGATTCTCTCTGCACATTTCTGCTATTCTCTCTATGTGCTATCTTAATTCCTTCATCTTAGTTCTGCCCCATCTTTGTCTTTCTCATCTGTCCAGTTCGTTCCCATCTAGCTCCTCAACCATCTCCTTCTTCCTCATCTTGTTCTTCCCCATCTGGCTCTTCCTCATCTTCCATTTTGTGGTGATACTATATTTGTAAAATGTGGATTTTATTTGTATGTTAATAAAGTTGCCTTGGGGTCAGAGGTAGCCATAACAGAAGCTGGGCAGGTGGTGGTACACGCCTTTAATCCCAGGCACTTGGGAGGCAGAGCCAGGCAGGATCTCTGTGTGTTCAAGATACAGACAGCATGGCAACACCACGCCTTTAATCTCAATACCAACCATAGAAGACCTGGAGGTCTGTACAAACAGGCAGTGACGAGGAGGTCATGTGGCTGGGTTTACAACCAATGAGAAAGCAGAAACAGAAAGACTATATGAAAGACAGGACACACAGAAGTAGGTCTCTTGTGAGGGAGGAAGGACAGCAACAGCAGTGAAGGGTAGGGTTTTCAAGCTCTCAGCTATTGCTCTGACCTCTTGGCTATAAACTCTGTATTGTCTCTGCATTTCTTATTTAACAAGATGGTTACATCTAACATTTGGTGCCCAACATGGCAAGAAATTCATTAAAAACTGCTTGCCTTAGCAGTGGGCCCGGCTCCCTAGCTCGGGCCTAACCAGGGCCAAGCTTAGCTTAGGACTCAGGCCCAACTGACCTTAGCTACAAGCAGTTACTGCTGTAGCTGGAGTTACTTGCTTAATAAGCCAGGGCTATGAACAACTCAGGCCTGCAGGAGCTACCAGTAACTGCAGTAGCTACACGCAACTGCAGATAGGCTGCTTTTGGCTGAAACGCCAGCGCACGTGGTTGGTCGCAGCTTAAGGAAGCCAGGCTCAACTCAGCTCAAGTGGGAACACGTGGTTGGATACAAGCTTTTAGCCAGAACGTGGCCTACGCTTCCTTGCTTTCTTGCTCTCCCTCTCTCTCTCTCTGGATTCCCACCTTGGATGCTAGGTAGTTGTGTTGAAATTCCCTCAGATTTTTCTGTTCTATGCAGAATTAGTAAGTCAATTATATCAGATATTTTAAAGGAAACTATTTAAAAGAGATTTTTTTCCACATTTAAAAAAAAATGGGTTTTAGGTGTACATTGGAAGAAAATTGGGCTTTGTTTGAAATTTTAGGCAGTCTGACAATGGAACAACTATATGAGAAGATTAATCTTGATCGAACTATGTACATTATTCTTCTTCTTATCCTTATTTTACAATTTAAAAAGATAATCAATTTAAGTGCCAGGATAAAAATTTTAGAAAAACTTGTTAAACCTGTTAAAATGAATTATAGAGAAATTCAGATTCAGACAGAAGAAATTAACAGTGAAATTGTTTCAGGATTGGATTATAAGGTTACAGAAAGAAAGCCTGTTTTCACACAATAACCCTTAATTTATCCGGTAACCATAAACCAGCTACCTGGTCAAGTGAATACACAAAATATTTAGACTCCAGTTGAAATGTTAGACTTACGAAGGTTTAAGGAGGCAATAGTATCTTATGGCATGCATTCCCCATATGTAAGGCAAATGTTAAACTCCTGGTCAACTTATAATAGGATTATACCACAGGACTGGTAGGAGCTGGCACAGGCTGTTCTGGAACCTGGACAACAGCTCCAGTGGCAAATGTGGTTCAAAGAGGAAGCTTAAAAACATAGCAAATGATATCCAAATCTAATTCTATGTCCAATGGAAGCCTTGAATTCATGGGACAAAGTTGAGGAACCAGGAAAGAAAACTGAGTCATTCACAAAGGTTATACAGGGCCCAAAAGAATCTTTCACAGATTTCTTACAAAGACTGACTTCAGCAGTAAAGAGAATGGTCCCAAATTCAGAAGCTAGCCAGATAATAATTGAATTTTTGGATTTTGAGAACACAAATGCAGCATACAAGAGAATAATCAGGCCATTAAAGGCAAGATCTACCCTTGGAAGATTGAACTAGAGAGACGGTTAATGGTGAGGCTCAGGATCATGATAATATGTGGGTAGGAGAAACAATTTCAAGAGGTTTGAGGAATGTCAGATGTTTTGGACATGGAAGACAAGGACATTTGAAAAGGGACTGTAAACAGGTCACTTATAGAAGCAATGTTTCTTCAAGGAACAATGGCAACAGAATGCCCCTTCCTTCTGGAGTATGTAGAAGGTGTGGTAAGGGAAGGCATTGGACCAACGAATGTAGATCAACAAGGGTCAGACAAGGTAATACTTTGACTCAGTCTTCGGGAGACTCCCAGAGGGGCCTCAGGCAGGCCCCAACAGTGAATCCAGTTCAGACATTTCCTGCAACCATAGAGGAGACCCCTACTCAGAGCAGTTAAATAACCAAATGCCTATTGGAATAAACCAGGCTACTCAGAGTAATAGAACAACTGAGACAGAGAGAACAGAAAATTCAAGAGAAACCATACAGAAAAATTTTTGGCAAACTTCTATAAATGAACAAAGACCAAAATTAAGAAAAATAAATGGTGTTTTGTTGTCTGGTCTGGTAGACACAGGTGATGACGTGACTATAATTGCACCAGAATTTTGGCATCCATCTTGGCCTCTTCAGGAGGTAAATGTTCAACTGTTAGGAATTGGAACATTATCTCAAGTGAAACAGAGTGCAAGATGGCTCAAATGTATAGGCCCAGAAGGACAGAGAGGAAAATTAAAACCATATGTGGCTAACATAGCTATGAACCTGTGGGTTTGGGACCTGTTACAACAATGGAATACTCAGATTAACATCCCTCCAACCTCAGAAATAAATCATAAACTAGCACATTTCTGAGAGAAATATTAGAAGGTATTATTATATTGAGTGGTCACCAGCCATCTATATTATAAAAGAAATCTGGTAAATGGAGAATGGTAACAGACCTTAGAGCAATTAACAATTTATCCCTTTGGCCTTTATCTCTCCAAGCTATCTCTGCTCCCGCAGTTTCTGGCAAGACAGGAGAAGTGTGCTTCATCACTAGGCAACTTGGCTAGGCAAGTTTCACTATGGGTAGAAGTACCTGTAGGTAGGAACCCTTTAGTTCTGAGTTAATTGTTAAGGGGGGATCTGAAACAGAGATAAGACCTTGGAAAGGAGAAAGTTAAGCTTAATTAGCACATCCACCAGGCCTTCTCAAAAAGATAGTCTGGATGCTTAAGTCTGTTCTTAGAGAGTACGAGGTATCTCTGATAAGATACTTTCATCTGTCTGGGGATGGTCCTGGCCAGATGCTGCTAATGATGATAATTACAGAAAGGCCTGAAATTAGTGATCCTGGCTGCATTACTACACAAAAGGTTATCTAAGTATTCTTTTAGTAGAGGGGAAATAGTGCCCAATAAATGATACAAGAGCTACAGTAGTACATGAGAAATTCATAGCAGGAAACAGCTAATGATCAAAAGCCAATATCACCAAGACCCTTGAGCCTCAGTTTGACATCTGGGAGGCCCTTGGCTTCTTCCAGGTATTAGCTTGTCATGATCAGCTCAAATCCTACTTCATACTGTTGCAGCTTATGGCACAGAGGCAGTCCTGTGTCCTCTGGAACAAGTGCCTCTCCCCCTCCCCCTCGTTCCTTCCCCTTCTCCCTCATCCTCTGTCTCCTGTCTTTGTCTCTTATTTCCTGCCCTCTGTCCCTCTGGAACAACAAATCTCCTCTGTGCTGAGAAGTTGGTCTTGGGTTGGCCTGGGCTGGATGCTTTTCTTTGCAGATGTAACTTCAGGACTGTGAGGACTGGTTTCACAGGCTGCTTTCCCATCTACTATGTTTTTAATGTTTTCAGAAAGCACAGACAGAGATGAAAGCAGTGAACAAATCAAACTGCTATTCCTCACAAGGCTTCATGAGCGTCACACTCGGGATAATAATGTCCATGAAAATAGTTTATAGACCATTAATATCACCGATCCTGACACTGTAGCATGAATAAAAATAGACTGTTGTGATGAATTATGATGGATACTAAGAAGACATAGACTAAAAAGACACGTCTGTCAGTTTACTTAGAACACAGCTGTTTTACAGACAGCATAACTCCAGCATTAAAAACAAACAAACAAAAAATGCAAAAACTATGTTCCTCCATGAGAAGAATAATGTAGAACAATGTGAAATATATTTTGAGAGGGGCGATGTATGATAAATTTGTGAGTAAGAATTATGTAGCAACTATTTCTTAAAGGAAGGCAGACACAAAAAACAGGCAATACAAATGTCTGGACTTGGAGAAGTTTAGATGTGTTTTACTCTAGATGTTAAGTACAACTGTAAAGAACTTGGCTTTGAGTAGTTTTGCTGTGCTCTAGGCTCTACTTTTCTCAACAGAAATTAAACACCAATTCCCAGGCATTATCAGGCAATGACCTATCTGCATTGCTACAGATCTCCATCCCACTGCAAATACCAAAGGACCCCACAGAGGATGGGAGCAGCTCAGCAGATCCCAGCCCTTCCCAGCCCCCCAACCCAGCATTCCCTATACCTGGGATCAGCTTCAGTGTGTTCTCCAGGTACTGGTCCTCCGTGATGTCTTCTCCATTTAACTTCAGCTCCAGCATGAAATCCCGAACAGTCCAGATGAAGTCTGGAAAGAAACTCACAAACTCTGAAGAATTCTTTATTCCATCAGGATTTGGGGAAGACTTTGCCCTGATCAGCTCAGTGAGTTCTGTGACATAACTGGCATTCAGTTAAGGAAAAGTGAATTCATACACACATTCTCATGATTCTCTTATTAAAAATAAACCACAACAAACACTTTTCTTCCCCGGGTCTCCTCTGCCCCACCCAAAGCCACACAGTGACAGGGCAGGTCAGTGCCTCCATATGCATTCCAGAGCACTCAGTAAAACATGGCGGCTCAGGTCCTGCAAGGATACTGCAGTGCTGCAGGGCCTGGGGTTTATGGTGCCATGCTGTTGTAGACGAAGGTGCTGCTCAGAAGCACAGCCAGGGCGAAGATCCATGAGTCATTCTTAGGGTCACCCTGGAAGACACATGAGGGCAGAGGGCTGAGGAGAGCACTTCTCGGGAGTCTATTTGGACTGGCCCTGTGGCCTTATTATCCCAGGAATTCTGAAGGCCAAAGCAGGGCAGCAAGAGTGCTTTTTCTGCCTAGAGGAAGAATCCAAGGTCAGCCTGAGAAACTTAATGAACCTGTATCGCTCTGCACAGAACAGAGCTCTAAGTGGAGCAAGGACCTTGGTGTAAAAATTAGAAGAGAGCTTGAAAGCTCTCTTCTGAAAATTAGGAATAGCTTGAAGTCATTTGCTCAGGAAATGACTTTGACAGGAAGATCCCACAGACTCTAAGAACAATTAATAATGGGATCTCATGAATAGGAAAAAGTCTGTAACAGTTACACATCTGCCAGATAGTCAGTATTCAGAATATATAAAGAATTAAAAACAAAAACAAACACAAAAACTGAATATCAAGAAACCAGATAGCCTGATTTAAAATTTGGATAGAAAACTAAAGAGAGAGCTCTCCAACAGTGAAACACAAAAGACTAAGAAACACCTAAAAAAAAGGTTCAACATTCTCAGCCACCAGGGAAATGCAAGTTAAAACTGCTTTCTGATTTCGTCCTATGGTAGTCAGAACGGCCAAGAGCAACAGAACAAACAATAGCACATGCCTTTAAGTGCTGGTACACATGTGAGCTCACATGACAGCATGACAAGGTCTGCACAATTTCAGAGTAGACAAGGTCCCTGCCGAGAAGAGAAACAGACAAAGTCCTACAGAACATTAGTTTTAAAACTATGATTATTGCTTCACAGATGGTTTCAAAGTACTTACAAATATGCCAATGACATTCTTTATAATGAAGAATCCTAAAATTCACAGGAAGTCACAAAATACACTCTTTAACCATATTAATCTTAAACAAGAACAGCCACAAACATCCTGATTTAAAACAATTACTGGGCTATAGTAATCAGAGCAGTATGGTTTATTCAAAAAGCTTTTCCAAAGTGCTGTTAACAGATACCACAAGAAGAGAAAAGGAACAATGGTGTAACACAAATCTTAAAAGGTCTTATTGATTAAAAAAACTCAGAGCCAGATACTGGGATGAAGCTGAAAGGTAAGAGAGACAGAACAAGCCTGCCACAAGTTCTTACCTCTACAAATCCTCAGCCTCAAGAGCGTGGGTTCCTGTTTCCTCACACCCTATATACCTTTCTGTGTCCTGTCATCTTACTTCCTGGGATTAAAGGTGTGTGTGCTTCCCAAGCAAAGGCATGAGATCTCAAGTGTTGGGATTAAAGGTATATGCCACCATGCCTGGCTCTGTTCCCAATGTGGCCTTGAACTCAAAGAGGAAATGCTGAGGGATGTCTTTCTATATGCTGTGAATGTACATTGTCCCTATTGGTTAATAAATAAGCTGCTTTGGCCTATGGCAAGGCATCTTAGAGGTATGCAGGAGAGAAGAGAGATAGGAAAGAGAAAGGTAGAGTCTAGGAAGACACAAGCCAGCTGCCCAATGAGCAACATATAATGGGACACAGGTAAAGCCTTGAAACATGTGGCAGAACATAGATAAATAGAAATGGGTTAAATGATAAGAGCTTGCTAGTGAGAAGCTTGAGCCTATGCCATCCAGTTTATAAATAATATAAGCCTCTGTGTGTTTACTTGGGACTAAGCAGCTGTGGACGGCAGGGCCAGGCAAGAATGGAGAAAACCTCCAGCTACCTTTGGCTGCCCAATGTGTTAGCTCGACTTTTTGCCTAAAACTTCAGAGAATTTAAAAAGAAGTTCTAAAATTGACCTAAGAAAACCTTTCTACTTCATATCTCATGTGGACTGAGATATAGAGACACCAAGGTACAGAGATACCAGGTCTCTGTCTTTCAAATGATAGGATTAAGGGTGTGTGCCATTGCTGTCTGGCCTGTATGTCTAATCTAATGGCTGGCTCAGTCTTCTAATCCCCAGATAGGTTTTATTGGGCTTCACAATTTATAACCACACGTGGACATTGTCAGTCTCGGAATATCATGATGAATCCCATTAATTTATATAATTATCCTGTGTCAATGAGTACCCTTAAAGTATGATAATAACAAAGTATATAAACCAATGGAACAGAGTAAGAGGCTCAGAAATAATTCCATGAATTAACTATCAACTGATCTTTGCCAAGGCTGTCAAGACACACAAAGCAGGAAGACAGTGTCTTCAAGAAATAGTGCTGGGGAAACAGGGCATCCACATGCAGAAAAGCAGAATTAGATCCTATGCACATCATACACAAAAGTCAGCCAAAATGATATAGAGTTAAATGCTAAGAAATGAAAATGGTTATAGCAATCCCACCAGTGTGCATGTGCAAAGGCAGCACTCAACTGCCAAGGCAGGGGCTCAAGCTGGAGTGGTGACTGGACAAAGAAAACATGCTATACATTTGCAATGGACTCTGATACAGACATACAAAAAGAAATCCTGTGATATAAACGTCTATGTGAACATGGCAAGCATCTAGGAAAGTGGAATGACCAGGCATAGAAAGACAAAGGCCATGAAGATTCCACCCATATACCAATCTTGAACAAACAAAAGTTGAATGGAAATAGCAAAACTCTGGTTACCAGTGTCTGAAGGAGGGAATATCAGAGATTGGACAAAATTCATGGAATTTCAGTTACAAAAGAAAAGGAATGAACAGACAACATAAAACCATGAGAAGAAAAATTAGTTTCTAAACATGAATCTGGACAATGGCATTTTTAGCTATGACACAAAAAGTACAGGAAATAAAAATCAAAATTAGACAAATAGGGTGGAATCCAACTAAAAAGCTCCTTGCCAGAAGAAGAAATAACCAAGAAAAGATACAAAACAGAATGGGAGATCAATGTTTGCAAACTACATGTTTTCTAGGAGATATTCAAAATATATTAAAAATCATGCAACTAAACAGAAAGACAAATTCAATATGAGATTGAGTATGAGAAAGAACTTAAATATGCATTTCTAAAAGAAAAACACACAAGTAGCTAATAGGTTGATAGTGAACATCACTGATCTTTAGGGAACTGGAAGTCAAAATTGAAATGGAGTATAATCACACATCTTAGGCTGACTATCAGTAAAAACACAGAAGTCAACAATGTTTGAAGAAGGTAGAGAAAAAATGGACTTGTGCTATTGGACAGTACATAAATTGTATAAACACTCTGAAGTGCATCAAAGTGTTTCCTAAATTAATAAAATAGAAGCTCTGTATGATCCAGAGATCTCATTTCTATGCATAAGGAATGGTTAACCTATATTTTTGACTTGATGGAACTTTAAATCACCATGGAAACAAATCTCTGGGCATTTCTATGAGCTGTTATCTAGATTACATTGCCTGGGAGACCTGTCCTAAAGATGAGTGGTACCACTCCATTGGCTGGGTCTCAAGCCGAAGGAAAGGAGGAAGAGAATGAACACAGGACTTTGATCCTCTGCTTCACAGTTGTAGATGAAATGTGACCAACTGCCTCATGTTCCTGCTGCTTGTGTTGATGGGCTGTATCCCTGGAGCTGTCAGAACAAACCCTTTCTCCTCTAAGTCAGATTTTTTTTGTTTGTTTGTTGTCAGTTATTTGGTTACAGAAAGTAGACCAGACAGTGCAAATCCAGGGGAGTGAGGACAATCCCCAAGAGCCAGGCTCATCGTGTTTCTTGCACCATTATTCAGAACAGTCATAAATGCTTCTCAGTGACTGAATGAGGAAAGACAATGTGGAACGAAGACAGCACTTAAAAAGGAAAGAAAGTCTCTCACTGGAAACAGTGTGTAACAAGACTCTTGCAGTCCTGCCCCTCAATACCCTTTTCCCACAGTCTGTGGAAGAATCTAACAACCAGCTGAGGAATCTAATCTTAATGAATCTACGTCCATGAAACTCTTTAGTCAATATACTTATTCTTCTGAATCAGTTCTCTCTAGATACAGCTTTTATTCCACTCTCTTACTTAGCTCCTTTCTTGCCTGATTTCTCTCTACATTTTTCTGCTGTGCTTTCTAAATTCTATCTTAATTCTCCCATCTAGTTCTTCCCCATCTAGTTCTTCCTCATCTAAATCTTTCCCATCTAGTGATTCCCCATCTAGTTCATCCCCATCCTCCATCTCATTCTTCTAGTTCTCTCTTCTAGTCTCCCTCAGGTCTCTGAGGCTTACAATCATATACCCATACAAAGCAGCAATTCTCTGACCAAGGCAAGGTCACACAGGCTTGTATTCTTACAGGTTCGAACAGAGGTGATAAGATCCACCCAAAGAGCAGTAATTGTCAGATATCCTTTGCCACCCAAAAGGGAAGTGACTAATGGGGAACAGTATCAACTAAAGGCTAAATTCAGTTAATAGATCTAAAAAGGGGCATATATGTACTTAAACTATATTCTTAGAAGTGGCTAGGTAAAATATTAGGATTCTATAAGTCACTGCCTTTATTTCTTGGAGCCGTATCTCTCTCAGCTTAACTCAGCTGCCCGTTTTCTGGAAGGGCAGGGGAAGTGCAGCTAGGTAACTAAGCAACCTGTGTCACAGCTTGATATACCTGGTATGTAAAAGTCTTTTTGTTCTGAGTTAATGGGAAGTCTAGAGATAACACTTGCAAGAAAGAAGGTTAATCATAATTAGCACATTCACCCAGCCTTCTCTAAAAGATAGTCTGGATGCTTATCTGTCTGAAGTCTGTTCTTAGAAAGTCTGGGAAGTATCTCAGAAGATACTTTTGTCCAGAGAAGGTCCTGGGCGAATATTGCTAATGATGATATTACAGAAAGGTCTCAAGTTGGGGTATGGCTGTGTGACTGCTGTTAGCACAGTTGGAAAATGTTCTCCAAAGACCTTAACTGTAGAGGGGAAACTGTTAAAATTAACCATCAAACATACTGTTTTAGGAATGGAAAAGCTACAATAGCACAAAGAAATTCATTGCAGGAAACAGCTAATATTCAAAAGCCAATATCACCAAGACTCCTTAAGACTTGGCTTTATCCTCTGAAGGAGTTCTTAACTCTTCCAGGTAATAGCTTTTGCCATAATCAGCTGAATTCCTACTTCATATTTCTGCTGCTCACAGCAAACCTTAGAAAAGTGTGCTAAATGACACAATCCAAATACAGAAATGCAGTGTTACTAATGCCTCTCAGATGAAATGGAAAACATGGGAATTTAGACACTGCTCTCATATGTCTAAACTAAGGGAAGGAATAAAGGATGAATCAGCCGGCAAGATGACACAGGGTGGAAAGTCTCTTACTGAACAGGCCCAACAGTTTATTTCAATGTCTGGACCCCAATGAAGGAAAAAGGAATTGTAGCATGAATACATACACACACACACACACACACACACACACACACACACGCACACACACGCACACACACGCACACACACACGCACACGCACATGCACATGTACACGAACATGGTTGCATACCATGTACCACATAATATCTCACATACAACAATAATTATTTTTAGATCACTCAGCTCACTTATTTAAGAAAGCCAAATTCATCTTAATTAGTTATTGTGGGACAAACATGTACCCTCACTGAACGTACAGAGTCAGCTGTCTTAAGAACTTCTAAAATGCCCTGTGGACAGTTTCACCATAAAAAAAAAAAATGTGATAAATTTCATCATAAAAAAAAGTGAACCCCAGGGATTGGACAGACAGCTCAGTGGTAAGAACACTTGTTGCTCTTCCAGAGGACTGAAGTTTGGTTCCCAACATCCACATCAGATTGCATCTCACTTTCTGTAACTCTAGCACCAGGGAATCCAGGGCCTCTAAACACCAAGAATATCTGTACTCACAAGCATATACCACAGGTAGACACACATACTACACACAGTAAAAATATATCTTTTAAAATGTAAACCTAACTCCTTAACCCCATTAACAAAATGTATCCTTGGTATCTCAGAAGACAAGTCAGAAGTCATTCTTAATCCACTGAGAGGTGCTGATATCATCCACCTTCTCATCCAAGCATCCTTCCACCTACCTGTGCCTCATATGATGTCATCCACATTCTTATCAAGCATCCTTCCACCTACCTGTGCCTAGTATGATGAAATCCACATTCTTATCAAGTCATCCTTCCACATACCTGTGCCTAGTATGATGTCATCAACCTTCTCATCAAAGCATCCATCCACCTAATTGCTCCTCATAGAAGTAGCACTGTGGTGCCTGGGTCACCTTTCAAAATGGAAGACCTTGTTTGTCTAGCTGTGGGAGTGATGATGGGTAACAGCTCTCATTTGCCAGCACTTTGAATGGCAAAGGTTTCCAGAGCAGACTCCAGTGATGGGTAGGCAAGAAAGATGAAGACTCAGTACCCTTGACCCAACAAAGGCTAGCTCAAAAGTTTCCATCCCAGCTTTCCTGGAGTTCAGAGGTCAGAGGCTGCTCCATGACAGCTCATCCTCTCTCCATCCTGCTTCTTTCCACTTGCTGGACTACATCAGAGTACACACAGGTAGGATCCTCAGTGAAACTAGGAGGGTTCTTGGAAGGGAAAATCTTTATTTGTTCACTAATATCTAACTACTATGCCTAGAATCTAGGAATTTAACTGCTAAGTAAACATTTCTTGGATTGAATCAAATCATTCACACAAATGGCAAGAAATAAAAGCATGTTTTGCCTAATATAATAATCTGACCACTGGGCAGTGGTGGTGCATGCCTTTAATCCCAGCACTCAGGAGGCAGAGGCAGGCAGATCTCTATGAATTCTAGACTAGCCTGGTCTACAGAGCAAGTTCTAGGACAGGCTCCAAAGCTACACAGAGAAATCCTGTCTCAAAAAACAAACAAAAAAGAAAACAAAAAAAAAAAAAATCTGACATTATTTAAGTATGAAATCTAAATAGCTCAGTGTTCATCTCACCTGCTGTCCTTCAGTTGTAGAACTATTAGATCTTTTCACGAATAGATCAATCAGTTAGATAATAAGAAGTCATAAGGGTCAGCCTTGCTGCAAGCTACAGGAAAAATGTAATAGAATCCAGCTATTATCTCAAAAGCTACTACTTGGAAAGATCAAGGACTTTTCCAAAGGTCAAGCCACGGCTTAAGAAGTCTTCCTGATATTTTAGCTTTTGTATATGTATTAGCCAATTCCTACAATGAAATACCTATCAAACATCCAAGCCAAATGATCTCCTAAATTAAGGTAAATTAAGCTCAGATCCTCCTTTCTTATACAGCCTTAGTGGTATTTATAGTTTGAGCACATAAATTCCCTTTTTCTGATACATAAACCAATTTTAGCTCTTAGTTGACCTCCTCCCTTACCACTCCCTTTTTGGGTTGTAAAGAAAACCTGATGGTCTCTGCCTGAGGAAAACTCTCATCTGCATTTAGGACCCTGTAAGAATTGAAGCCTGGCATCTTGCTATTGTATGGGTATATAACTGTAAACCTCAGAGACTGAGGAGGATTTTGACTGGAGAACTAGATGGAGAACTAGAAGAATGAGATGGAAGATGAGGAAGAGCCAGATGGGGAATAACGAGATGAGAAAGACCAAGATGGGACAGAACTAAGAGGAGAGAATTAAGACAGAACTTAGAGGGGACAGCAGATAGAAGTAGAGAGAAATCAGGCAAGAAAGGAGCTAGGCATGAGAACAGAACAGAAGCTGTGTAGATAGAATTTTATCCCTGAGGAACGAAGTAGAAGGAAGAAAGAGTTCAGTGTACTGAGATTCTCCCCCATCCCACCCCAAAAAAAGTAATTCACGCCAATTGTAGCTTCTCCTCTGAGCCCCTGGGAAGAAGATTATTAAGGCTGGACCATAATAATTTTCAAGACAGCCTGAGCCTCAGCCTACCTTTTCCACATCCCCCAGGCCTTCGGTGTCCAGGAGGACCAGGGTGTGCTTTGGCTTGGTGGGATGTGGCACACACCACATCCAGATACCCTTGGTTTGAGACTGCACGGTGGAGCCCAGAGGGAACCCTGCGGGAAGAGGTGAGGAGTTTGGGTCAGTAGGTGAACGTCCTGCACAGATAGCCTCGATGGAAGATAAGGTAGGCAGAGGAGAGATATTGCAAGTTGTAACTCCATCCCCGATCCCTTCCTCAGCCTCTGCTACCTGTCTCCCACACAGCTGCCTCTGTGATCTCACTATGGTCCCGGATCGATGAACCCAATGACTGGAGTGAAATCTCAGAAACTGTTGAGAGAAGCACTTCCCCATTAAGTCCTTCTCTCGGGTGTTTGGACACAGCCATGAGAAGGCAAAGCAGAGGACAGTGCCCACGGAAAGCAGATGTGACAGTAGAATTGGCAGTGCTGCGAATCTCAACACTCAAAACGGTGCTTCATCTTTCCTCAAAAATGTCTTAGTTCACAGTCCTCTATTTCAAGGTAGAGGGGACATTTAACATGAGAATGAGGTCACCCAGGGCTCCAGATGCAAACAAAGACACATCCAGGAATCAGAAACCATGGAGCCCCCTGCCCCTGTAGCTGCAGTGAGAGAGTTTTGAGCCAGCCACTGTTGTACACACCTGCAATCCCTGTAGGCAGGAGACAGAGGCAGGAGAATTGCCATTAGTTTGAGACCACCTGGGACTACATAGCTAGAACCAGGCCAACCCACAAGATTGCCTCAAAAAGAAAGCACTTTTCACGAATTGTGGGAAATGGTATGCTTTCTGAGTCAGAGACATGCAAGAAGGAAAAAAAAAAAAACCTAGAAAAAGAAATTTATTATAATAGTTTTTGTGTTCAAAGTTATTAAAGTGGCAAAAACAAAAGCACAGCTATAAAAGGCTATAATCTCCTTTTCAAAGTTTTTTGATATTTATTTATTTCTAAATAAAAATTTTTAAGACTTCCTTATTTCATTTGATGAATATCAGAATTTTGCCTGCACCGTGTGCATGCCTGGTGCCCATAAAGGCCGAATAACGGCATCAGATCCTCTAGAGCTGGAGTTCGGGGAAAATTTTGAGTCACCACGTGGGTGCTGAGAACCAAATCCTGTCTAAGAGCAGCAAGTGCTCTTCACCACTAGACCATCTATCCAGCCCTACCCATTTTTAAAGTCTTAAGTAGTCAAAGACCTTTCTCTCTGATGGAAATATTTTATTGAGAAAGGAAGCCTGCTGTATGAGACCAGAGACTGACACACAGGATCCCATTGCTTAGGGCATCAGAAATGTCCTGTCTCTAAGACAGTTTTCCCTTAGTGGGATGGAAGGAAAGAATGCAGGAACCAATTAGTGTGGAGCAGTAATGAGTCATGCACTTAGCATGAGAGGATGGCTTTGCTGCTGACAGGAGGTTCGCTTTCCTTTGTTCTAACTGGGAATAAGAATTAAGATAATGTGACAAAGACAGTCAAACCTTTGGCTAGTACCCGGCATGCCACTCACCATGATTCTGTCCTGCCAGGCGGTTCATCAGGTAAGACTTCCCTGTTCGATACAATCCAACAATAGCCACGACTACCACTGGCTGTGAAATCCTGTCCAGAATCTCGATGGCTTTTGGTTCACAGACAGCTGTTCCTGCGGTTTTCCACCAGACAAATGGGAGCCATCATTTGTGGTCTGGCCATAGCCACTTGCCAAGCTAGAAGAATCTGCAAGAAGAATACAAAGTTATTCTCCTCAGTGTTACTCCAGCCTTAGATGGCTTAGGACTGAGCATTTTTACATTTCTATTGGCTGTGAATAGACACAGAGGACGTTCTCCTCTTTCTCCATCATCCTTCCAAAGTTCTCAAAAGCTTTTGATAAGACACGGGCTGCCATCATCTATAAAGTTTTACTTTGGTGTGATAAAACCCAAACAGCGGTTACCTTCATTAAGGTCCTAAAATATGCTAAGCCTTGTAATGAATGCCTTCAGCATGTGACCTCCCAAAATCTGTAAGTACCTAGTTACAAATCACTGCACACTACCAATGACATATGTCAGTTTCCAAAACCTTAACAACACAGCAAAATGGCAGGCCAGTGGGTTCTAAGTCCTTGTTCCCTCTGAGAATAGATTTAAAGTGGCTGAAAATGTACAGGAGCTTTGAAGGGCAGCCATAAGTTACACAAACACTGAGATGTCCAAGTGAATAAACAGTGTGAATCACATGTGTATTTACTTGACTTTTCACTGCCTAGCCTTACCCCTAACCAGACACAGATCCTGTCTGCAGGAAGCAAAGCAGACCTTAATTGCCACAGGCTAACCTGGGGCTAACCTGGTCTCTGTTTTACCTAACTTGGATTTCAGCAGGCATTATTTGTTGAATATGATACCAAAATCTCAACATGAGTGAATAAATAGATAAAATCCATTCTGTAAAATTAAGAACTTTTGTGCACAAAAGGATTTAAAAAAGAGTATAGAAAGGCAACCCAAGAATGGGTGAAGAGTACTGTAAATTTATTTAATTAAGATTAAACAAATTTACAAAGATTATCTTAAACAAAGAACCGCTACAATTCACCACAGACAACTCAATTTCAAAATGGGCAAAACACTGGATTAGACATTTCCAAAGAAAGTTTATGAATGGCCATAAACACACAAGACAACATTCAATATTGTTAATTACTCTGTAAAAGAAAACTCTAAAATTGCAAAGAATTTGTTTGACAAAGATGCACTGTACAAACTGGGAAGGACCGGACTGAAAGATGAAGTGTCTACATTCTAACGATGACCCATCAGAAAGCTTTATTAGGAAAATGTGGGAGCAAAATGAAGAAACTTTAGTTACTCAAGTTCTGTCTTGGAGGGCTGGGGACCTGGTATAAAAGTCTACAGTCACATGGTCTCCTGTGATCTGGCTTCTTCTACTTCACTGAGATCGAGTCTTGCTTCTGGCTGACACACATACGTACCTGAAATCGCTTGCTTGCTTTTGCTCCTGTGTGCAGTTTAAGCAAG
>NW_023413999.1:0-3289 GCF_903995425.1 Onychomys torridus | reverse complement strand
ATGCTGGAGGCTCTTATTTATGGGACATAGCAAGCCACGTGTTTTCACTCCCATAAACAAGTTAGTTTGAACCATCTAGACCAGACTGTGCTTGATCACATGTGGGTGGGAGGTTCACAAGAAGGAAATATGTCAGAATGTACACTTGCCTCTCATTGGATGTAGGCTGGAGGTGTGTAGGCAGGAAATACATCAGGATGTATGTTTGCCGTGATTGGACCTGATGGATACCTTAAGTAAACCGTGAGTTGTGGCCATTTCCTGGGAACCTGGGTATGGGCCTGTCCAAAGCCCATCTATCTGGCCAGTATTTAATTAAAGCTTGCATCAAGTTTGGCTTTAAACTGTGGAAGTGGTCTTATTGTCAACCTGTGGGATTAGCATTTTCTGGAAGCCCCAGCAAGATTCAGACAACCCACCCAAATTCTAAAGCTGGACCTTCACTCTGGAACTCTGGGGCTGAGGGACCACTTCAGGAGCCACGTGCCCTGAGAAGTTTCAAGGCTCTAAAGCTGCCTTCAGTTTGTTGAAACTCAGAGCCCATGCACCTGGCCAGAATTTACTTAAAGCTTGCTTCAAGTTTGGCTTTAAACTGTGGCAGTGGTCTTATCCTTGACTGATGGGAATAACAGTACATTCTAAGGACATTTTCTTTGGGGGAGTGTTTCACATAGCATTCTAGATAGGATAACTTAGTGATCTCATCAAGTAGACGGGGTGGGGGTGCCATCAAGGACAAATGCTAGGAGATGTATGGCATTTAAGTTGTCAGTGTAGGATCAAGAGCAGTCCATAAGAGGTTTCTAGAGGAATGCTGCTCAATATAGAACATAACAATTAACTCATCACAACCTGGAGATTTCTGTGCAAGGGCAAAAAAAAAAAAATACTAAAGGAGAAAGATGTGAGATCACAGAAGGCATAAAGCAAGAAGAGTTCTCAGTAAGAAAAAAGGGAAAAAGTAGAAAGCTGGCTGGAGTTCAGACGGAGATGAGACAGAAGCCGGAACACTGATGAAACCTTCACAGTGCACACTTGAGAACATCATCTCTAAGTAAACATCCTGTGGTCAGGACCAAAGGAAATCGAACATTTTGAGCCTGTGATTATGATAATGGTAGGCACTGCTTTACCAAGGACAGATTAATAGCTTATCAGAGCTCCAGTAATCAATATGCTAAAATCTGAACTTTATCGGTCTTAATATTATGTATCATCTTTAAGTATCATTTTCACATACCTTAAGTCACTTCCTCAGGCCTTCATAATTTGCATTCACACACCTTAAATCATTCTCTTAGTGCCTCACAACTTTCATAACTTAAATCCTTTTTATTTTCATCCAGTCACTTACCTCAAGACATAGGTGAGTACTGAGAACAGTCATTGAAGAGCAATTTCTTTTTAAATAGGGAACAGTACAAGGTAAATTTTTGACTAGTCATAAGCAGCATGATAGCTTGAGTTTGTTTTCCACACTGAACCCTGTTTTGTGAGTTTAAACCTGTCTGTGAGTTTGCCTTTTTCTGCAGGAGACCTAGTAGTATAGTAGGAAATTTTCCTGTGTCCAGCCCTATACCGCACCCACTTGGTCCCAAGGAAACATGCAGAGGCTTATATTACTTCCAAACTGTATGGCCTATGAGTCAGTCTTCTTGCTAGCTAGCTCTTATAACTTAACTCAACTCATTTCTATTAATCTATAATAGATATAATATATAGAGATATAATCTACAACATAATCTATAGTGCCATGTGGCTGTGGCATTACCAGTCTGTTGCTCCATTGAAGGCAGGCTTACCTCTCTCTGACTCTGCCCTTCTTCATCTCGTCTTTAGTTTGAATGTACTGCTTAACCTTATCCTGCCCTGCCATAGGCCAATGCAACTTTATTTATTATCCAATGGGAGCCGCACATATTCATAGCACACAGAAAGACATCCCCTAGCATAGTAGTCCTAGAAAAACCAAAGCCTTGTTTTTACATCGGAAATGGACTGACCTGGCAGCTGCAGTCTTGTAGGGAGGAGCTGGTTTGCTTGCTGTTGCTAAACTGATAAGGTGACAGCTAGCCATCAATCAACATCAGAAATCTGAGAACAATAAATTTGAGCAGGAAGCATAAACCAAATGGCCTCTGTATGAATTAAAACAACAAAAACTTACATGCCACCAGGAAGGTTAATCTAGGCTCCCCCATGGGTGATCTCAATGACCTTGTTGGGATATAGTTAGTCTTCAGCTGTCACACAGGACAGCATTAAGTCTCCCATTGCTAGACCCAGAAGGTCCAAGAGATGTTCTTGTGTGAGTGAGGAACTAGAGAGACTGACCTACCTTGGTGAGGCAAACAGGGGCAGTCAATTCTCCAGTGTCCTGCTTGTCCACAATTCAGGCAGGGTCCTGGCAGCAGATGAGGTGAAGGGCAGTTCTTCATCCAGTAGCTCGTTTTGCTGTATTTGAAGCACACACTCAGTAGAGTTGATGATCTATTATGTTCTTTGGAATAGACCTTAGGGCTGCCCTAGGATCTGGCATTTCTGTCTATCACAGGAAGCTTTTTCCATTAAACACTTTAAATTCCATGTTCAGCAGGTATCTGAGGAGTTTGAGGGACATCATCTAATCTATTAAGTGTACCCGACTCTACTTGTTTGTGTTGTTGTTGTTACTTGCTTCAGGCTTAACTTTGACAGCATTTACAGAAGGCTAAATAAAATTTATCCCTGTAAATAAATTTTAACTACATTCCTGCTGAGCATGACTATAAAGGTAGTTTTGAGAACATTAATAATTTTGATCATTTATAAGATGACTGACCATTAACTTGAATGTCTTAATTACCTTTAACAGTTTACAAGTTAGTCATTTCCATAAGATTAGGATTTTACAGTTTTATCCCTGTTAAGTTCAAGCCTTAAAAATTTGGACTGAAGTCTGGGCAGTGGTGGCACATGCCTTTAATTCTAGCACTCAGGAGGCAGAGGCAGGCAGATATCTGTGTGGAAAGGCTCCAAAGCTATACCCTGTCTCAAAAAACCAAAACAAAAAAGTTGGATTGAAGGTGTATATGAAAATCCTTTATACCCTAAGTACACCTGTGGCTGCATTCCTGCTGAGCTACTCCTGGCCTGGCTCTAGAGTGTAGCACATAGCCCTTATCCATTCATAGCTTAACCAATACGTTTGTTTCCCTTTTGTTCTGTGTGAATCTTGTCTAAGAGTCTCCCAGGAATCAAAGGCCTATGCAAAGCTTGGTTCATGAAACATGGAAAACTGTGGTACTTG
>NW_023413998.1:0-4963 GCF_903995425.1 Onychomys torridus | reverse complement strand
GGGTAGAATTCTCAGAAGATAAGACAATTCACATCATAAAGTATGCTTCTCCACCTTACGCTACTGATGACATTTCCTTTTCCAATCTGATATTTTCCTATGCCAAGGCTCAAGACTAGGGTCTCTCATTCAGTCAATGGACATCTATGCCATTTAGGCATCTGCATCCCTTTCTTACTTCCCTCCATTCTAGTCCTCTTAATCCCAGCCACATTCCAATTGTATCTGCAGAATGTGTACACTCTACTATGTCTTCCACACTTGCCATTATTTTCCCAGGTGGCTGAGAAAGGGCATGAGGCTCTACAGTCCTCTAAGATAGTGTTTTCAGAAGCCTCTGATACAACTTTGGCTGAATCCTGGCTTTTCCTCATTGTTCCTTCTCTGCACACTCAGTACCATCCTCCAATCTAGTGGGTTTTGCTTACCTAGGATGAACCTTCTGTGTAATGAGCACATCCAGTCCCTCAGAGCCTTTAAAGCCTCTAAGTGGGGGAACTCTATAAGAACACCTACAGGAGAGCATGGGAAGGGCCAGGCAGGCACCATAGCCCTCACATCTTTGTACATAGCCTCAAACATTCACCTACTGATTTTGGCTGGAACAATTGAGGGAATCTGTGAAATGGACACTTTGACTTGCTGACTTTAATTGTTGGCTGCAGCTAGTATGGGATATTGGGGGGAAGGATGCAGGAGAGCAGCAAGCTCAGACTCTCTAGGGAACAGAGCCTGACAGGGTGGGAAACAACAACTATAGATTTACTAAACATTCAATAGCCATTGCCAAGGTCTGTAAATGTCTACAAAGCATCAGAGAAGACATAGCTGTGACATGGAGATTATAATTCTCATGTTGAATCCAGGAAGATCACTAGTTTAATTTCAAACTTGGTTACTTCTGGAGCTGGAGATACAAACCAATCCAAAGCATGACTCTATCTCAGAACAAGCAAACCATCAATCCAAAACTGCGTACATTCAGGGCAAAAAACACAACTGAATGAATATTTAGATAGATAGATAGATAGATAGATAGATAGATAGATAGATAGATGATACCGTAACAATTAAATAAATAAAACTCAGTGTTGGTGAGTATTTCAATGGAGGGAGTCTTTTCTTTCAGGTCAGGTTCAGGTTTTGGCTTTCACAAAGGGAATCCTATCAAGATAAACACCAAAATAAATCGCAGGCATCCTACATGTGTGGCACAAGAATATTATCAGAAGGCAATATTTGATGCAGAGGTGAAGCAGAGATAGAGAAAGGGAGCTGTTGGGCTACATTTAGCTGTTTTCTCAGTTGCATGTACCTTCTGCTGTGTTAAAGCAATGGTATTTACATTTATTTTTACATTACATTTACATAGGAAAGCAGATACTGAATATGTTTTCAGATTTGACATTACCTAAAAATTAGATTGATAGTTCTTTACACTTAGATATTAGAAAAGGAAGGTTAAATTTATGTAAAAATGCATATGTCTGTTCATATTTAACCCACAAAGGAAGACAATTTCTCTAGACAGAAAACAAACAAAGAAAAAAGGAATAAAAGCTAAATGTGATGGAATTGAAATTGTATCACAAGCAGCTGGAGGTTGTGGCATGTGCCTTTCCCACTCCAGGAAGAAACATGAAACTCTTGATGGCTTTGGGCCCAGCCTGACCTAAAGAGTGAGTTCCAGGCACAGCAGGGCTGCATAGTGTACAATGAATCCTCACAGGTCTTATTAATAAAATCAAACCTAATGCCATGTATTGGACTGAATGCTGGAAGATCTGAGAAGCAGAACAATCCACAGCCACCTCACCTTGCCAGTGCCTCAGCTGATCCTGTTTCCTCAGACTGGAAGCCTCTGTTTCCTTATCCAAATGGATCTCAGTTGAACTGCTTCTGAAAGGCTGAAGGCTTAACCAGCTCTAGTTCCAGGTCCTCAAGTCTTATATACCTTTCTGCTTTCTGCCATCACTTCCTGGGATTAGAGACTCACTTTCTGGGATTTAATGTGTGTGTCAACATGCCTGATTGTTTCCAGTGTGGCTTTAAACTCACAGAAATCTGGATGCATCTCTGCCTCCCAAGTGATAGGATTAATGACATGTGTGGCACCATTTTCTGGCCTCCATATCTATTAGCTCTTCTGTTCTCTGATCTCAGATACATTTATTAGGATGCACAATATTTTGGGGAACACAATATCACCACAGCATAATGAAAACTTCCTTTAAAAAAACAAACAAACAAACAAACCAAAGCACTGCATTTACGATCAAAACAAATGTCTTCAATCAATTATACTTAAGAGACTTCCAAACCCTTCTATCCCATCTTCTCTCTAATATCTCTGGATCTAATGGAAGATCCATATGGAGGGCTGTTACTCAATGGTTAATAGAGACAATGTCAAGACTATAACCCAGGACCAGGCAGTAACTCTAGGCTGCAGTACTCTCAGTGTCTTCTTGACTCTGACTGCAGAAGTTCTTTCCCTTACAAATGTACCTCCCAAAGCAGAAGGTGGTGATGCACACCTTTCATGTAGGAACTTGGAGGCATAGGTCCTGGATTCAATTTGCTGTGTCATCATGAGGCTCTCAACAGTTATAATTGTGTATAGTATCATGAATTCTGATTCTCTCTTCTGGTATGCCTAAGTACATGAGGACAAATCACACACACACACACACACACACACACACACACACACACACACACACAATGTTTAAATTACAACAACAAAATAAACCAAGTGTCCCCCTTTGGCCTTCCTGCCAACCAAGACCTGCTGGCTGATTGGATAGGTACACCCCATCAGATAATATGTACAGATTTTTCAGTATCTAGATTTACTGTGAACCTCCTTGAAAGTCGAAATGTCAAGACAAACCTAAAAGTTGAGGGCTCACTCCATGAACCACTCCTACATTAAGTTTTATTTTATTCATTAAGTTGCTGTTTTTGTACTTTGTTGTGGATTAATTTGGATTAATTAATGTGTTACTCTGTAGCTTAGATCGATTTGAAACTCCCAATAACAACAAGCCTCCTACCTCAGCTTTCCTCCTCGTAGGATGACAATTTTTGAGCAAACACACCTGGCTGAATTTTGTTCACATGTGACCCATGTGGTTCTGAGTGTTAGTCACCTCTTTGTTTCCTGTTTCTGACAATACACATGCACACAACATCACCTAACAATGTACCCAAAGTACCTAGAAAAATCATCTTGTCAAAACTGTGGAATTTGTTCTAGCATAAAGAGCTGTATTGAAAACTATGTCAGTCATCTGTTGTATTATCTACACAGAAGGCTGACACAGTAGTCAGACTTTTATAAGTAAATGTTAGGCAAGGTTTCTGGAGATGTAAACATGAGAATGGGGTGTTTCCCTTCAATCATAAACCCTGGCTTTCTTTTCAACATTACAGGAACTCAAGATCCAGGGAAATGACTGTCATTATAGAGCTCAAGTGATTCAGGCCTGTGGAAAAGAAACTTAAGGTCATTTTTTTGGCTGTCTAAAAAATTAGAAGTCAGCCGGAGTTATATATAATATTTATTCAAAACAATTTTAAAATTATGTCATATTGGGTGATGGGCACATTGGCTCTCTGACAGAAGACGGTTTATCAGAAAGTAAAACTACATTCCTCTGAATATATAATAAGAAAACAAGAATGGGGGATGAACCATGCATTTGCACAAGCTCTCGTGCACATGCACGCGCACACACACACACACACACACACACACACACATTATCCAAGCATCTGGGAAAGAGAGGATGGCAGATCTTTGTAAGTTTGAGGACATTCCGTTCTATATAAGGAGTTGCAGAATAGCCAGAGCTACAAGGTAAGACATTGTTTCAAAAAATGTGGGATTTAAGACTGAATGTTAGCTCATGCTTATCACAACTGGAATCAGAAATTTTATTGTCATTTCTTTTGAGCAAACAAACTACAGCACCAAAACAAATAAACAATGATTATCCTTGTGTAGCTCTGTAGCCTTTTAAATTCATGTTTCTAAGGAAGGGGCAGATTGATCTCTATGTGTTCAGGGCCAGGTTGGTCTACAAACTGACTTCCAAGCCAGGTGTGTCTACATAGACATAACCTGCCTTCATAAATACTTAGGGTCCAGAGAGATGGCTCAAGTGTCTAGAGCACAGATTGCTCATCCAGTTCATTTATCAGAACACAAGGTAACACATGATCACCTGAACCTGGAGATAACAAGAGATTCAGCTCCTCCAGCCTCTAAAATTCATGTCTATGAACAATTATCAACACAAACATACATATACACATAATTAAAAATGTAAAAACATTTTAAAAGTGAGATACATGAAGTTATCTGCACATTACATTTAATGAATATATATATACATTTACACTAAAATTAAACTAAACATGACTTTGAAGCAGTATTTATTCATGCACAACAGATAGGCACCATCATATGATTAAATGGCTACAAATTCATTTCATTTATATATATGTATATATACATATACACTAAGACAGTTTTTTGCTGAGTAGCTTTGTAGCCTGTCTTAGAACTTGCTCTGTAGATCATGCTGAATTCTAACTCACAGAGATCTGAATGCCTCTGCCTCCTGAGTACTGGGAGAAAAGGTGTTTTAATGTTATATATTATGATTTTTGTGTGTACTCATATGTATGTGTATATCTGTGCATCATTTTTGTATTTTATTCTTGTTGAATCTTGGAGAAGATGCAGGCTTTTTATCATGGGGAATGAAAGAAGGAGGTGATTATCTATGCTCCCAGTACTGAACTCCATTCATCTGGTGTAACATTCAGTGTTCTTAACTGTATATCCTCTTCTCCAGCCCTTCAATTTTAAAGCTTTTATGATCTCCTATTTTACAAGTGTTGCATACATAATACAGGCAAGCATTTTACACTGAGCAAACCTACAAGCCCATTA
>NW_023413997.1:0-7850 GCF_903995425.1 Onychomys torridus | reverse complement strand
ACAGGAGTTGGCCCCCTGCCGCTCACAGGCTGCACCACTAGGAAAACTTACTGGCTGTTACTGGCTGAAGTACTTAGGAGAAAGGGTTCTATACCTCCCCCAAGCTTCACAATAGAGCTGCCCCTGTGAGCCTCTCCTCTGCCATGTGGGAAAGTTGCCTTCCTCCCCTCACCCTGTGCCACCTGCAGCAGTTGGGGGAGCTGCCCAACTCCTCACCAGCTGCTGCACTTTCGAGAATGGACCCTGTACCTTGTCTGGGCTGCCCAGTGGAGTTGACCCTGTAGACAGGGACAAGGGTGAGCCAGCCATTAAGGCTAAGATTGGGATAGCTGGTACTGCCTACTCATCTGGGGTGTGGTGGTGGGGATCTAGAGAACACAGTAGGGCTGGCCCTGGTGGTGTAGGTGTGAGAGAGCTCATCTGAGGGCATGAAATCAGGAGAGCTGGCTCCATCCCTTGCTTCTTGCTACAGAGGGTGAGCTAGCTAGGGTAACCCTCACTCTGGTCCTGAGGACAGGGGAGAGCTGGCGGGCTGACCAACCATGCAACTACCCTGGCCCAGAACTATGGCTTGAGTTCACCCACTCCAACATCCACCCATCTATGACCTGCTTGAGCTTCAGGATCTCCATGACACAGGGCAACAACAGAATATCCAAGAGGAGTCCCAGTGAGGTCCCAGCATCAGTTGTGTAGCAGAAACCAGAGGCCCTGAACCAGACCAATGACTCTTTACAATGAGCACTTACAAGTAAAGATATGGATAAAGGGTAAAATGTCTGACTCTGTCACACTACAGCTTCCATAAAGAGATACATCTACCTACTACCTATCTATCTATCTATCTATCTATCTATCCATCCATCCATCCATCCATCCATCCATCCATCCATCTATCATCTATCTATCTATCTATCTATCTATCTATTTTTTCTCTTAAATTTTATTTTAGTTAATTTTGTGGGGAGGTTGCAAGGCAGAGGTGGATACAAAGGGATGGAGAGATCAATGGGACCGAGGTGCATGAGGTGAAAGACACAAAGAATAAACAAGAAGTTTAAAAAAATAGAAAAAGGGCTGAGAGATGGCTCAGAGGTTAAGAGCACTGTGTGCTCTTCCAAAGGTCCTGAGTACAATTCCTAGCACCCATCTGTAATGAGAACTGGCGCCCTCTTTTGGTGGGCAGGGATACATGCAGACAGAATACTGTATACATAATAAATAAATAAATCTTTTTTAAAAAATAGAAAAAGAATTTTATAGATGCTTCAGAGACAGTCCTGGTATGTAAACATCTACTTCCTGGTTTGCAAATGAGAAAATTACAATTAAGAACGTTACTGCTGGGGTTATATCCAGGTGTGACTCCTGTTTTCTTCTTTGTTATAAATCAGTCTTAGTCTCCAAAGGGAGAGAAATACTCAAACTGTCAAGGGTTCTGAGAATGTGATTTTCATCCCTGCGTTTCCCCTGAAGCCTAAGATGAGTCATGACATTTTAAATACCGTAAGATCGTTGCCCATTCCCACCTGGCCTTGAGGATAGTGGACGTAGTGTGGGTGGTCTGGCTGGGTCCCCCATGAGCAACTATTAATGATGTCAACCATCCACATGTTTCTGAAGCCCTTTGCCTTGTCTAATGGGGGTGGTAATGTTGCCTGAAATGTTGGCATCAGAGACAGTGTGTGTGCCAATCATTCAACCCCTGGCATGATGGTCCAAGAATTGCTTCTCCTGATCCTAGCTTCCCATGTTCTGAGAACTCCAAAGTGTTACCTGAGTTTTCCAGTGTCTACTTACACTGGATCAGGGAAGGAACTGGTGACAGACCATAGGAATGGTCCTACCTGAGCCCAGCTTAGTAACTAGGCTTATTCGGGTTACTCACAGGAGTATGTTTAAGGGGCTGCTTATAGGAGAGTGGGGAACATAAAGACAGCTGTCTCACAGGACAACACTCCAGCATGGGTGACAACTCACAAAAGTTGTGTATCTGGAGATCACTGCCAAGTTTTGGGTGGGCCAACAGAAAGCTTCATTCAGAAATGATAGCTACACGGCATTCGACCCCTTCCCCCAGCTCTTACATTGTTTGTTCCCTCCACATTCCCATAATGTTCCCTGAGCTTTGAGGGGAGTAATATAAATGTGTGACGACTCACTTTTGATTACGGTTGTGCACAGCCCCACTTTGCCACTGCCATGGTCACTTGTTACGGGACCTTGACTGGGTATCAGCCTCGATGGATACTGCCCAGTACATGATTTTTCCTTCACACTGTCCAAGGCTAGAAAAGCCATCTACAGGTGTGAACACAAACGTTTAGAAGTCAACTAACAGGAGCATCTCATCTGATTATCAGAATGAGAGATTTATCCTTCCCCGGGCAGTTCCATGTTGGACATCTCTCTTTTCCTGGAAAGGACCATCTAAGGATGTTCTCAGAAGACTCCTCAGAAAGTCCTGCTGGACTTCATCTCCCATGTGAATGAATGGAGAACATGCCAACGTTTTTGCCCTCTTTCCCCCACTCCTCTCACTCCCCCACCCAGAGTCAGCACCTCTGTGTATGGCTATTCATTGAGCTCGGCTAGATACAACAGGCATCTCGGGGCAGCGTGGAAATCTTTCTTATAAGGGTAATAAACCCATGAGAACAGCAAGCCATCAGTTAATCAGAACGACAGTCTGAAGGGCCATTCTGTTTCTGTGTCCAAATTGACAGGGACACCAGGAAAAATATCATCCTTGAAGCTCTCCCAGGGATTGAGAAGAAAACAAGAAGTCATCTTGTGTAAGAATGATGCTGTTCAGCTGTTTGTCTTGGCCCCTCTACAGTTCAGCCTCATGCACATCTGCACACAGATCCCGAGCTCAGTCATTCCATAAGAAGGAATAGGTCTGAGCTCCGCTCAGCCTGACAGAAATGAATGTCTCAGGGTAATTTAGCTGTACCACAGGTAGCAAAGTCTGGAGGAAATGGGTCTCTGTGGAGTGAGAAGTCAACTAGAAACACAGCAGAGGACTTGCTCTCTGACAGCTTGAGAGAAAAGGTCAGGATAAAGAGAAGTCAGGGAGCCCAGGGGAGCCAGCTGGCTAACACAACAGAAACTGAGTATGTCCAGGGATCCAGCTCGGCTTGACTGAAGCCTCACAACCATAAGAAAGGTCACGAATAACACTGACCTGGTTTCCCTACATGGTTCCTGCAATTTCAGTGGCTCATGGGCCTTTACAACTATACTCCAGTGCTGTGAACGTTAGAAATATGCCTGGCATCCTTGCTGTCAGCTGAGATAAGAGGAGGCACATTCTTCCTCTGATAAATGTCACCATTATCCTCCCTCTGGGCCAAGTAGAGCCACCAGGCTTCCTGCTGCCCTTGTCCCTGGAGTGGTCCACGGCTCCCTATTAAAAAAAAAAAAAGTCAACCTTTGCATTCTCTCCTCCTCCCACACAACATGGAAGCCTCAGCAAGAAGAAGAAGAAGAAGAGAAGAAGAGAAGAAGAAGAAGAAGAAGAAGAAGAGAGAGAGGAGGAGGAGGAGGAGGAGGAGGAGGAGGAGGAGGAGGAGAGGAGGGAGGAGGAGAGGAGGAGGAGGAGGAGGAGAGGAGAGGAGGAGAGAGGAGGAGGGGAGAGGAGGAGGAGGAGGAGAGGAGGAGGGGAGGAGGAGGAGGGAGGAGGAGGAGGAGGAGGAGGAGGAGGAGGAGAAAAGGAGGAAGACCATGTCCTTAACAGACTTTCTGGCTGAGGATGAGGGGAGGTGAGCTGCTGAAGGAAGCACATTTGACCCCAAACCAGTCAACTGGACTAATGAAACAGATGCTCTGGCAGGATGTGCCCATACACTAGTTAGTAATGACAAGGATGTGTATCAGGGCCCTCTGATTGGCCGTTCCACCCTGTTCACTGCTCCATGCACTGCTTGGGAACCCAATGTCAGCTGGAGTAGTCTTCCAAATTGTTATCTACTGTTTTCCCAAGGAATCTGCCCTATGATGATGGGACAGACAACCTCCTCAGGAATTCTCCAAAGGACTAAACATCAGTGCAGCACACTTACCTCATGAACCCAGCAATCCAGAAGGGTTGAAAGGCTTTCGATGTGCTGACTTGGAGGATCTGGGTTCCCTGCTCAGTCCCTCAGTCTCAGTGAGTAGTCTCTAGGAAACAGAAGGCCTGGAGGTGTTTTGCTGAGATAAAGACAGGATGACTGTTCTTTGAATACCTGGTAGAAATCAAGATTTTGACAAAACAGATAGCAGACTGTAGGGCCAGAACCAGCACAGACAGCTTGAATAACTATCCAGCTCAGAGAGCAATGATCTCTTGGCGACAAGTATTGATATGATTAAGATTGAGACCAGTACTGGGATGGAGTTTGGGTACTAGGATATGCATTGGGTACTGGGATGGCATTGGGTACTAGGATGGGCATTGGTACTAGGAATGGGCATTGGGTACTAGGATGGGCATTGGGTACTAGATGGGCATTGGGTACTAGCATGGCATCAGGGTACTAGGATGGGCATTAGCCAGAGTATGCATGACAATGGGGCTGAGATTGACAGATTCCAGAGGCTGCAGAGTCCATGACTGAGGCTGCGACTCCTTGACAGGCAGAAGAAGAACATTTGGTAGTGGAATCTGTAGGGTGATGACTACAGAGGAGTCAGGGGCCACCATGAGACCAGGAAGAGAGACAGGATGACAGGGTATGGACCCAGAGATGATCTCTCTCTCAGAATGATTATGGATGTGATGATAGAGGTATCCCCACATGACCCAACCCAGGTCAAAAGCCTCAGAGTACTCCTGAGGAAGAAGGCTCCTCGTTGAGCACTTCCGGTCCGGCTGAGTGGATTCTGTGGAGGAGCAAAGACAGTTGACACAGCTGCTGGAGAAGGAAACGGAAGAGCAGCAACAGAGAGGGCAAGAACAACTGCAGCCTCAGCTGGGTGAGCCAGAACTGCACCACAGGTCCAGAGGAGGAGGGGAGAAGAGGAAAGGGGAGCGGGCATGTAAGTGGGGCAACGCAAGGCATTTCATCTCATACACCAGAAGCCATGGCCTGAGGAATCACTGCTTTTCTCAAGGGAGCCATCTCTGACATCGTTGATTCCTGCTCCACCTTTTCCTACTGCCCTCCCCTCTGGAGGTCAGAGTGTCTCAGCTGATGGACTGGGGTGGTGAACAGGGGTGTGTAAATAGGGGGATTTGAGCTGCAGTCCTTCAGCCTTGGCTTGGGTGTTTTCAGGTGTCCATTGTAAAAGGACTCCAGACCTTAGCACAGCTGACCATGATGGAAGCCCCACCATTCAGGTCATAAAACTCAGCATGTAGACAGCACCCCCTGACAAAATGGAAACAAAGACTTAATCCAACAAAGTCTCTAGTTCTCAGAAAGTCTCTAAATGCACTAAATTCTCTTATTTACTTGTGTATTTTGCTCCTGATTAACTGTTCTAACTGAAGTATGTCAACCCAGGATATGGTTTTTGTGCTTAAAAGCTCACCCTGAGAAAGTCTCAGGGCTACACTGGGATACTGAACACCCAGTGTAGTCACTGGCCGGCCCATAAAGACTTCTTATTGGCATAAACCCATGTCTGAGTAGTCCCCTCTGGTGGCTACCCCACAACACTGTAAGTTTCCTTTACTGGAATCGCACAACAGTGCTCTGGTCTATCATGTGACCAAGATGGTGTGTGGTAGTCTGCTTTGGAGAGTTGGTTTCTTGACTTCCTTCAAAGTGGAGAATAGGGATTGGAGATTTAGCTCAGTGGTAGAGCGCTTGCCTAGCAAGCACAAGACCCTGGGATCGGTCCTCAGCTCCAGAAAAAAAAAGAAGAAAGAAAGAAAAAGAAAGAAAGAAAGAAAGAAAGAAAGAAAGAAGAAAGAAAGAAAGAAAGGAAGGAAGGAAGGAAGGAAGGAAGGAAGCAAGGAAAAAGGAAGGAAGGAAGGAAGGAAGGAAGCAAGGAAGGAAGGAAGGAAGAAGGAAGTGTAGAATAATGGGAAGAGCAGTTGAAGGTCCTGGTTTCCCTGGCAACACTGTAGCTTGACCTGTGTGCTTTGATGTGCACTGCTGTAGGCACCAACTCCAAAGATGGCAGGTGTTCCTGTTGCAGGAAGTCAGGTACCTGCAGGAAATGATTCCCTGGTATCCCGTGTGAGCCCTAAGCTTACTGTGCAGGATCCATGGTTTAGTGTGCTGCTGCAGTGGACATAGCAAGCCACTTATCCAGTGGACTTGATGGCCAGTAGCTAGAGAGTGGGCTTTTAGAGAGATACCCATGGTTGAATGCGGTCATGGACAATGAAAGGTAGTTTGCCCTCTTTGTCTATTTTTCTTCAGATAATTGCATCCAAGAGAAAGTGGTTCTATCCCTCTCTCCCACTTTGCTCCTCTGTTAAAATAAAACAAGGGTTGACTGAAGCTCCTGAACATATGTAAAACTTGTACAAAGTGTCTTCTGTGAAAATGACTCACAATCTGTAGACATTACTTAGGAGATGCCTTGAGTTGGAAAATCCCATCCTTGGGGTTGAGAGATTTTTGGCTTTCTCCAAATAAATTGACTCTTTAAATATAAAAACAAAGATTACAGCAGGGTCATGCTGACACTGTCGTCCATTTGGTCGCATGTCACCATCTCTTGTGCTGCTGGTTGTTTCTTATTACAGTTTTCCCCAAAAGTCAGCAATATTTATTTAACCAACCCTGGAACACACCTCTCCTGCCTGTGAAGAAACCTGGGACCCCTGGTTCTCATGAGTCTGATTCTTCCAGAGAAACAGTTGTAGAGAGTCCTGAACATGCAGAATGCGTTCTCCAGCCTCCCATGGGCAGCGGTGAGTCAACCCCCTCTTGCTTTTACATGGACAGACCCAGAGTGAGCAACTTACTTGGATCAGGTTGTCCCAAGGATTTGAAAATTCTCCAACCCTATTTGATGAGATATTAAATGCTGACCTCCAGCTCTTCCATCAGAGGTTTCCTGGGACCACACTCTTACAATATATATGCTTACCATACCTCCTCCTGGCATCTAAAACTAAAATAAAGTATAAAAGGGCCACTGAGGGACTGCTGCATGAGTTAAAGACCTTGGGCCACAGAATGTCGGCTAAGAAAGCCTGACTTTGTACATAAGAGGCTTCCTATCTTGATACGTGCTGAGGAGAGGCAAAAGAAGCCAGTCTCAGAGTAGGATTGCTGTCATCCTTCAGATCCCAGCTCCAAAGACTAAGAGGCAGGTTCAAGAGTCCCTAGTGTGTGGATAGGTATTGCTGCCTCTGGATACCAGAGTTTGTGGAAATAGCAAGACCTCCACACAAGGTGGGGAGGTCACTGACCCCCTCATCTGGACAGACCCTAACCAAGAGGCATTTGAAGCTTTAAAAACAGCTCTGACTTAGCTCCAACCCTAGCACTTCCAGATGTCTCCAAACCTTTTCATCTGTGTGTCCACAAAACAAAAGACATTACAAAAGACATTCTAACCCAAACTTTGGGGCCATGTAAATGCCTGTGACATATATTTTCAAACCTTTGGACTCTGTAGACACAGGATGGCCCACCTATCTAAGAGCTGTGGTGGCTACTATTAATCTAAGAAAAAACAAAACAAATCAAGTTAACTCTAGGTCAGGATCTTACACACAGCATCCCACACTGTTGAGGCTCATCTCTGAGGAACACAAAAATGCTGGCTGTCTAATGGTCATGTGACTCAGTACTTGGCTCCAATCTAGACCACCTTCTAGTCCAGTTTAAGAAGCCCACTGCCTTCAATCCTGCTACCCTTCTGCCTGATTTCAATACACAGGTCCTCATCCATGACTGTCA
>NW_023413996.1:0-1055 GCF_903995425.1 Onychomys torridus | reverse complement strand
AGAGGAGAGATAAAGACTTGTGTTTCCTACACCTACACATAATGACCACATCCAGTTCAACTCTGCTTCTGAAACTGATACAAACCACAGGTCCTCTAACATCCAACCATTTTCAGTTAAGATGAGTAACGTGTGAGCTTCGTGAAGGATGTAGATCGTTTTAGCTCTAAAGTGACTGCCCTTACCTGAAACGAGTCTTGCTTGTAGGAAGACACAGAGCCTGGTATTTAACTCCATTTCTGAAGGAAAAACACAGCACAGTTCTCATCCATGAAACACAATCTGCTTTATAGCAAGGAGCACGCTCTTGCTTTGTAGAGTCTCTAATACAAAGGAAACATGAGAGTGCTCAGAACAAAAGAACTGTGTTTCCTACACATACGGACCATATCTAGTTCAACTCTGCTTCTGAAACTAATACAAACCACAGGTCCTCTAACATCCCATGCTTGTCACTTAAAGAGCGAGAAACATGTGAGCTTCGTAAACAATATAGCTTCATTTGAGCTGAAAGTGTCTGTGTTTACCTGAAACGAAGTCTTGCTTGTAGGAAGACACAGAGGCCTGCGATTTAACCTACATTTCTGAATGGAAACACACAGCACAGTTCTCATCCAGGAAACACACTCTGCTTTAGAGCAAGAAAGCACGCTCTTGCTTTTCTGAGTTTTCTAGACAGCAGGAAACGTGAGTGTGCTCAGAACAAAAGAACTGTTTTTCCTACACATGCCGGACCATATCTAGTTCAACTCAGCTTCTGAAACTGATACAAACCACAGGTCTCTAACATCCGTGCTTGTCCTTTCTAGAGTTTCTAAGACAGCAGGAAACGTGACGTGTGCTCAGAAACCAAAAGGACTATTTTCGTCCGGACCACATGCGGACCATATATAGTATCACTCAGCTTCTGAAACTGATACTAACCACAGGTCCTCTAACATCCCATGCTTGTCAATTAAGAGTGAGGAACGTGTGAGCCTTCGTGAAAGATTAGCTTTCGGTTTGCGCTGAGAAATTTGAGTGTGTTTCCCTGAAACGAAGTTTTGCTTGTAGGA
>NW_023413995.1:0-3776 GCF_903995425.1 Onychomys torridus | reverse complement strand
CAGAGCATCTACCTGCTGATCCACAGAGAATCATCTCAGTATCAAGAGCTGCTCTCAACTACAGGCCTTACTAGCCAACACCCCCCGACTCCTGCTGCCAAGCCCACCCATGTTCCACTAGTTATCAGGCCCTGCTGGAAAACCTCATCCCCCTGCCACTAAAGCTGAAGCACACTGCTTGGTTTCAGGCCATGCTGGACCCTTGCCTGAGGACTGCATGCACCTCTATGTATCATCCTCAGCACTCCACAGTCCTAACCCATATGTTAGCATAACAGGTCATGTCTAATACATTTTTCTTCCTATACCTGTGGTCGCTACCCCAAAAAGCACTGCTAATTTCAGCCATGCTAAACCCCCTGTCACTAACTTGTTAGTGTATGTTGTTGGCAGAATGGTGCTATTTTGGATAATGCTTGATGCCTATTATTGTGTATGGCATATAATATACATGACTGAAATCTGCACAGAGTGGTAGTGAGTGCTTGATAGCAAGCAGCATGCATGTCAGTGATGGGGGTGTTTAGCAGAGCTTCAATATTGCAGTGTTTGTTGGGCCAGTAGTGAACATTGGGGGTATGGGTGTGTGTGAAGCTTGGCCTGATTCCTAGCATGTCATGTGGGATGGAGGCTGGTGTTCAAGTGAACCTGATACACAGCACTTCATATAGCACTGTGGTTTAGGAGGGGTTAATGTCCAGCATGGCCCAGTAACTAGCAGCAGAGCCTGAAACGCAGCAACATTGTGTGGCTGAGGAGGAGTCCAGCAGAACCTGAATGTCCTAGCAGTTGTAGGTGTGTCTCCAGCAGAAGAAGGGTGTCCAGCAATGCTATTCCCAGCAATTGTGCAAGGTCTGACAGGGGGAGACATTCCCAGCGTGGTCTAAGAGCTGTCATTTAATGTGTGGTAGGAGGTCAAGAAGGAAGTGGTACCTAGAAGTGGATGTGTGGTCACAGGGCTGGTGGTATGTCCAATGTGTTTGATGAATAACACTATGTCAGAGGGGGGCAGTGGAAGAATGGGGTATCAAGCTGGGCACAATCCCTACTCAGTATGTGTTAGCTTATGGGTGAACTGGTGTCCATCAAGGTCTGATCATTCATTTTCATGGAGTTTGGCAGTGCAGGATGTGATGTCTAAGAGTGCTTGACACCTCAGAGCGTGTGCAAGGGTTAGGGTGCCAGCAGAGCCTGATACTTAGCAGTGCAGGTGGGGCAGCTGCAGGATGATGGGTGCATTCCCGAGCCTTCAGTTAGCCTTATAGGAGTTGTCGTGGAGTGATGGAATACCCAGCAGGTCTGATATCCAAGAGGTGTATATGGGTTGATGGAATATGGTATCTAATGGTCCCTGAAACTAACATTGTAGTTTGTGGTGATGGGGTGTGATATTCAAGAGGGCCTAAACTCTAGTTAGTGTATGTGGAACTTCAGTGATATGAAAGTATCAAGTGGAGCCCAATAACTAGTAGTATATTGGGTTACAGTGGTAAGAGAGTGTCCTGTATGGCCTGATGAGCAGCAGTTAATGTGGGATTATGTGGGTGACATTTGGAACACAGACTTGGAATACACATGAGGCGTGTGTGAGGGTTTGTTCAGTGAGGCCTGATACCTAGCAGACAATGTGTGGTTTGGTGGGAAGTCATGCATGGTTTTATACTTTGAAGTGTATTAGAGGCTGTGTGTGTGTGTGTGTGTGTGTGTGTGTGTGTGTGTGTGTGTGTGTGTTGAGGGTTTACATGAAGTGGTACTAGCAGGACATGAGGCTTACCCCATGTGGAGCTTTTGATGTAAGGGAAGGGATACATACTTCTGTGTGTTCATGCTTGCATGTATGTGTGCCTGCGTGCATATACCTGCACACAAGTGTGTGTGTCTTTGTGTGTATGTAGTATGTTATTTCCCTTAGCAAAGAATGTTGAGCCCAGCAGAGTCTTGATACATTCCATTGTATATGTAGCTGTAGTGATGGAGAGGGGCATGTGTCCAGCAGGACCTGAATCCTTGCTGGATGTGCATATTGGTGCAGGGTGTGGAGAATCCTCCACTTGGGCTTATACTGAGAAGTGTGTATTTGGAAGTAGGGTAGTGTGCAGCAGGGACTTTGAGCTTAGATGTGGTATTGCAGTTCCAGGATGCATACAGCTAGGCCAAACCTAGAATTGTACGTGGGTTTTTGGATGGGGGATGGAATACACATGAACTTCTAGGTATCAGGCCCTGTTGGCCCATGTCTCACACAAACACTGCTATATATAAAGACTTGCTATATTCCCTTTCTCTGCATCTCAAGACCTAGATGTACTGCCTGATGTCAGGTCCTGTAGCACACCTAACAAGTCACCCTAAATTCACTGCGACAGTCCCAAACTGCACTGCCATCCAAAATGCACTCCAAGTTAGCCTCGTGTTTGTGCTGGGAGAAGACTATGCAGCACACTCTCTGACCATAAGCTATCTTCCCACTCCTCTCTCTTCCTCATAACATCATCATCACCACCACCACCACCCCACCATCATCATCATCACCCCCACCACCATCATCATCATCATCATCACTGCTCCACTGCTATTTCTCAGGCACTGCTGGACACCCCACTGGTACCCTACATAGATGCTAAGTGTCAGATCCTACTGGATCTAGGCAGCTCCCAACTGCTGCCAACCAACATACACTGTTGTGTTCATTAGACAATACAGAGAATCCACCTGCTGATCATACAGAGAATCATCTCAGTATCAAGAGCTGCTCTCAACTACAGGCCTTACTAGCTAACACCCCCCGACTCCTGCTGCCAAGCCCACCCATGTACCACTAGTTATCAGGCCCTGCTGGAAAACCCCATCCCCTGCTACTAGAGCCTGAAACACACTGCTTGGTTTCAGGCCATGCTGGACCCTTGCCTAAGGCCTCCATGCACCTCTATGTATCATCCTCAGCACTCCACAGTCCTAACCCATATGTTATGTATAACAGGTCATGTCTAATAAGTTTCTCTTCCTACACCTGTGTCGCTACCCCAAAAAGCACTGCTAATTTTCAGCCATGCTTACATCCCCCATCACTATTTATAGTGTATGTTGTTGGCAGAATGGTGCTATTTTGGGTAATGCTTGATGCCTATTATTGTGTATTCATATAATTACATGACTGAAATCTGCACAGAGTGGTAGTGAGTGCTTGATAGCAAGCAGCATGCATGTCAGTGATGGGGGTGTTTAGCAGAGCTTCAATATTGCAGTGTTTGTTGGGCCAGTAGTGAACATTGGGGTATGGGTGTGTGTGAAGCTTGGCCTGATTCCTAGCATGTCATGTGGGGATGGAGGCTGGTGTTCAAGTGAACCTGATACACAGCACTTCATATAGCACTGTGGTTTAGGAAGGGGTTAATGTCCAGCATGGCCCAGTAACTAGCAGCAGAGCCTGAAACGCAGCACATTGTGTGGCTGAGGAGGAGTCCAGCAGAACCTGATGTCTAGCAGTGTAGGTGTGTCTCCAGCAGAAGAAGGGTGTCCAGCAATGCTAATTCCCAGCAATTGTGCAAGGTCTGACAGGGGGAGACATTCCAGCATGGTCTAAGAGCTGTCATTTAATGTGTGGTAGGAGGTCAAGAAGGAAGTGGTACCTAGAAGTGGATGTGTGTCACAGGGCTGGTGGTATGTCCAATGTGTTTGATGAATAACACTATGTCAGAGGGGGGCAGTGGAAGAATGGGGTATCAAGCTGGGCACAATCCTACTCAGTATTGTTAGCTTAATGGGTGAAAGCTGGT